>NC_088865.1:28599387-28899387 GCF_032884065.1 Artemia franciscana | reverse complement strand
GCCTCCGTTAAATTTTTGTTACTCAATGAGCAACTGAAACACACGGAATTTATCAACTAGCTAAATTTGCTGTACTCAAATATGCTTTCATTAAATTATTGTTACTGAGTCAGCAACTAAAACACACGAAATTTACCAACTAGCTAAGTTTGTTCTACTCAAAAGTTTTTTCGTTAAATTTTTGTACTCAGCCGGCAATTAAAATACTCGGAATATATTAACTACCTGAGTTTGTTTAGTCGAAATTGCTTTTATTGAATTTTTCGGTACTCAGTCAGTAGACACTCGAAATATACCAACTAGCTGAATTTGTTGTACTCAAATATGCTTTTAATAAATTTTTGCTACTCATTCAGCACCTAAAAATACTCGGAATTTACCAACTAGGTGAGATTGTTGTAGTCAAAGGTGCTTTTGTTAAATCTTTAATTTTCAGTGAGCTGTTCAAACATTTGGAATTTATCAATTAGTCGATTTTGTTTTACTCAAAAGAGCTTTCATTAAACTTGCGTTAATCAGTCAGCAAACAAATCACACAGAATTGATCAAATAGCTGAGGTTGTTTTCCTCACAACTTTCTTCATTCAATTGGTCGGTACTCAGCCAGCAATTAAAACATTTGGAATTTATCAACTACCTGAATTTGTTGTAGTCAAATATGCTTTTATTAAATTTATAAAAACAAATTTTTATAAATGTTTTGTTGCTCAGTCAGCAACTAAAACACTCGGAATTTACCAAGTAGCTGACTTTGTTGTAGTCAAAAGTGCTTTTATTAAATTTTTGGTACTAAACCAGCAAGTAAAACACGGGATTTATCAGCTGCGTTCATTGTACTCAAAAGTGGTTTCACTAAATTTTTGTTACTCAATCAGCAATTAAAACACTCGGAATATACCAGCTAGCTGAGTTAGTTGTACCTAGGCTTTATTGAATCATTTTGGCTGTCGTATAACCGCTTAAAATATATACGACTTTACTAATTTTGACTTCATGCATACCCCAATACTAAGCAATACTTATGAAAAGGCTTTATTGTAGTATCTCCCTCATAGGGCTGTCTTATCATCGCTTAAAATATATATGACTTAGTAATTTCAAATTTATTCATACGCCAATACTAAAAAATACTTTTCAAAAGGCTTTATTGCAGTTTCCTCCTAGGGCTGTCATATCATCGCTTAAAATATATACGACTTATTAATTTATACTTTATGCATACCCAAATACTAACCAATACATTTCAAAGGGTTTTATTGCATCATTTCCCTCGTAGGGCTCTTGTTTCATCGCTTAAAATATATACGACTTTATTAAAGACTATGCATACCTCAATAATAAGCAATACTTTTTAAAAGGCTTTATTCTATCATTTCCCTCATAGGGCTGTAGTACCATCACTTAAAATATATACGAGTTTATTAATTTCGACTTTATGCATACCTCAATACTAAACAATACATTTCAGAAGACTTTTACTGCATCATTTCCCTCATAGGGCTGTCGTATCATTGCTTAAAATATATTATGACTTTATGCATTATGATTATTACATTGTGATTACATTATGCATTATGATTATATATTATTATTATATTATGATTATATATTATGACTTTAATGCATATCATTCCCCTCATAGGACTGTCGTATCATCGCCTAAAATATATACGACTTTATTAATTTGAGTCCAAACAATTTTGATGATCATAAGTTCCCTCTAAAAAATGCCATAGCAACGGTTTCATTGGGGAATCTAAGTTCGTTTGTTTACATTACCCAAGCGCACGTCTTAAGAAAAAAAGGGGTAGCAGATTTGTCGCTTGTTGGTTCACTAAAATTTGGTTCGTGTTATAAAATGCGTCCGATTTACTTTATCCAAGCACATGTCAAGTCCAGTTTCATTCAACCCAAAATAAAAAATTTATTCATATAATTGTCATGACCTAAATATTAAGTATTATAATAACTGGTCATTCCTGTTATTCAGTGAAGGTCGAATAAATGTTAATTATGTCCTGACAGGAACATGTAAGTCATTCACCCAAATTATGTTTTAATACGGTTATGCTAATGACAGGTTGGAATAGATTATGTAAGCTCTAGACTGCATGTGGCCATATTACTTGTAAAACGAACAGAAATTACATTAAACAAGCAGACCAAACTTAAAAACAATAAAACAAATTATTTGATGGTCCTCTAGCGTTCCTTCCAAAGACTAGAGTGTTATTTGCTCTGTAATGAAAATAATATGTTTTTATCCAGGTTTTCTTTTCTTCAAACAGATTGGAGTTATTTTTCAACTTAGTCTCTTTTTTGTGGGGGGGGGGGGGGTGGTGGAGAAGGAGGCCCCATATTTTTAGTAACTTATGTTCGTTTTAACGTTGGCTTCACTGTTATTTGTAATTGTTGGTAGTTTAGGTTTCTGTTGCCAATTTATAGTAATTCCTGCTAGCTCTATATTTTATGTAAGCCAATTTCTAGTTAGAAAGAACCCCAGTGTAGAACCTAGTTCTAGCAGAACCCCAGTGCAGAAGTTTGAAGCGCCTATCTACAAAAATGTGGAATTTCTTATTCTTTGCCAGAAAAACGATCACGGGTGTGTATTTATTTTTTTTATTTTCAAGGGCCGATCATATCGACCAAGTGGTCCTAGAATGTTGCGAGAAAGCTCATTTTAATGGAAATTAAAAGTTTGAGTGTCTCTTTAAAGTGACCAAAAATATTGGAGGCACCTAGACTCCCTCCCACGCTACTTTTTTCCCAAAGTCAACGAGTCAAAATTCTGAGATAGCCATTTTGTTCAGTATAGTCGAAGAACCTAATAACTATGTCTTTGGGGACGACTTACTCCCTCACAGTCCCTGGGGGAGGGGCTAAAAGTTACAAACTTTGACTTGTGTTTACATATAGTAATGGTTATTACGAAGTGTACCGGCGTTTTCAGGGGAGTTTTTTCCTTTTATAGGGAGGGGGTTACATGGGAGGATCTTTCAATGGAGGAATTCGTCTTGGGTATTTTCAGTAATTCCAACTATTTCTTCTACGGCCTTTGTGATTCAGGGGTCATTCTTAAAGAATTGGGACAAAATTTAAGCTTTTTTGTAAAGAGCAAGGTATTAAAGAGGACGAGGAGGATTAAAATGGAATACTTGTGGGGCATCAAGTCATGGCCAGTTGTAGAAAAGGCCAAGACAGATAGTCCAATTGAGTGAGAAGAAAAACCTGGCATTAATTTCCCCCCGTTCATTGCCGACGTTACCATCTCCCACTTATGCTACACCTCTCATGCCACTCCACAATGCTGAACTAGAGTCAATCTGTTGGAGGATCTCCCCGGCTCGGGGCAAACCCCCTCATATACATAATAAAAATATACGAATATAGAAGTTCGTTTCGAAAGTTATTTCGGAAGTTACGTATATTTTTTATTAATAAAAACGTTCGTAAGAAATTAAAAGTTCTAGTTGCCTTTTTAAGTAACCAAAAGATTGAAGGGCAACTAAGCCTACTCCCCCGCTCTTTTTTTCTCACAATCGTCCGATAAAAACTAAGAGATTTTATCGTCCGATAAAAACATGTGAAGAGAGCCAAAATCAAAAAATGCATTAATTCAAAAACCTTAAGAAATTAAATATAAAAAAACAAGTTTTTTAAACTGAAAGCACGGAGATTAAGTTGAAACTTGGGGATTTTAAGGGGATGTTGAACTAACCAAAAGGCACTATGTGCATACTACTACTGTTATTAATACAACAGGCACTACTAGTACTACTACTACTACTACAACTGCTACTAATACTTCTATTACTGCTGCAACTGCTACTATTGTTGATGCTAAGGATGTTAAGGTCAAACATTCAGTGAATGTTGTGGGGGATGTCGAACTAAATCGAAACACACAATAATAATGCAGGTTACCCAAAGGGTGTAAAAGCTGCATCCCACTAACAGCTTAGAGTAGTTGATACAGTAGTTAAACGGCTTAGTTGAAACTTTCAGTTTATGGTGAGGGGTGTGTTGAACCGAGCAAAAGGTACTCTGTACATATTACTGCTTCTACTGCTAATGCTACAAAGCTAATATTACTGCTACCACAAGAAAAGTACTAATATACTAAGGCTAAGGACATTAAGGTGAAACTTTCAGGAAATGTTGAGAGAGACGTTGAATTAAATCAAAACACGCTTTGCGCATGTAGCCTATCAAAAGGACATATCAAAAATAAAACGGCTTAAGAGTACTGAGTTGAAACTACTTGGGGATGTTGAACAAACCAAAAAGGTACTTTGTGAAT
Organism: Artemia franciscana; assembly: GCF_032884065.1. NCBI lineage: Eukaryota > Metazoa > Arthropoda > Branchiopoda > Anostraca > Artemiidae > Artemia > Artemia franciscana. Next base: position 28,895,087 of record NC_088865.1, on the reverse strand, counting down.
GTTACTACTTATATTTTTACTACGATAACTAATATTTCTAATGCTAATGGTACTGAGGTACCATTCTCTCGGTACCATACTTTAAAACTCTCGTAGAACGGTGAAGGCAGTGTTGACCTAAATTAAAACACATTATGTGCATGCAGGTTGTCAAAAGGGCTATCAGCCATATCTCAGGAATGGCTTAGAATATGAAGTTGAAGTTTTCAACGCATTTGAGGGGATTTTTAACTAAATCAAAACGTTGTATAAGCCATTAAGGCCGTCCAACGAATGTATCAGCAATTTCCCATGAACGCCTTAGTGTATTAACCTAAAATTTTCAGAGCTACTGATATTAATACTTGTTTTGCTACTTCTTCTCTACTTCTATATTTGAACTAAGTCAGATCCAGTTTGTCAAAATGGCACAGAGGAGATATCTTAGGACTGGAATAGGATATACAATTGAAACTTCCAGGAAAATTTTGTGTTGCTAAAAACTAAATCAGTTGTCATTATGCGGATGCTGTTTGTCAAAATGAGTATCAGCAATATCTCAGAACGGCTCAGCGTATTAAACTGAACCTTTCAGTGCTACTAAAACCACTACTGCTACTTCCACCACTACTACTGCTACTGTGACCATTTAGGAGCGTGACTGCTTTTGACTGCTTGTGTATGTAACTACTTAAGACTGCGAATACTTGTGACTGTGACTAATTGTGACTCAGACCACTTGTGACGTTGACTCGTACTGCTTGTGACTACGACTGCGATTGTGGCTACAAGTGACTTTTATTGCAATAACTAATGACGTTTACAGCTACTTATTCGACTGCAATTACCAGTAGCTGTTTGAACCAGTGATTGTGATTACTTGCGACTACTACTACGACTACATAGAACTGTAACTTCGCCTACATGTGACTCTAACTCCTTGTAACTGCACCTGTGACTGCTTGCGTTTGTTACTACTACTACTACTGCTATTGCTTCTGCTATTGAAGTTTCCAAGACTCTCAATAGGGTGTATCTACGAATTCAAGGAAAGGATAAAGGAATTAAGTTGAGACTTTCAGGGCGTGTAGAGGGGGATAATGGATTAATATTTGTCTATACCCGACGTTGTAATATTGTGAGGGATAGAATTCCGTCAGCCTTGTAGAACCGTAGAGATTATGCGGATTTTCGACCCATATATTTGGATATGCTGAGAGATGCTGTAGACAAAGTTTTAAGAGAAGAACAGTGCGATTTTATAAAAGGTAGAGGATGTGTCGACCAAGTTTTCACTCTTAGGTTAATAATTTAGAAGTCCCTTTGTTGTCAAACACCTTTGATCCTCAGTTTTATAGATTATGGGCAAGCGTTCGATTCTGTTGAATGAAGAGCTTTAGGAAAGGTCTTATCTCTATATGGTATACCTGACAAATACATTAAAGTGATTTGTGCTATGTACAAGAATACTACTGCTGCGGTTAAGGTAGGAAATGAGGTTAGCAGCTGGTTTTGTATTAAATCGGGAGTTAAGCAGAGTTGTGTTCTATCCCCCTTTGTATGGATCATTTTGATGGACTTCGTCTTAAGGAGCACAGGAAAGGCAATTGGAGACCATGGAACCAAATGGGGAGGAAAAAATCTCCTGAACTTAGGTTATGCTGATGATTTAAGCATATTAGATGAAAGCTCGAGCAAAATGAATGAATTTTTAGATGTTTTGAGAGATCAGGGTGCTAGAATAGGTTTGAAAATTAATGTTAAGAAGACTAAGTCACTAAGGCTAGGAATAAGTGTAGATGAAAAGGTGACGTTGGGTAACGAAAAGATTGATCAGGTGGGCAGCTTCACCTACCTTGGTAATATTATTAGTAACGACAGCGGGAGCAGTGAAAATGTTAAAAGTAGAATAGCTACTGCTCAGGGTGTTTTTTCACAGTTAAAAAAAGTTCGGAAGATCAGTCTGCAAATCAAGATTAGAATATTGGAAGCTACAGTGATGACAGTGGTCAAATATGATTCTGAAGCATGGGCGCTCCGAAAAGTGGATGAAAATTTACTACATGTTTTCCAGAGAAATTGCCTACGGATTTTTCTGGGTACCCGGCTGACTGACCGGAGTTCAAACAGTCGGTTGTACGAAAAATGTGGTTCAATCCTGCTCTCCAGGGCTATAATGAAAGAAAGGTTGAGATGGCTAGGTGATGTTCTGTGGATGAAGGATGACAGATTGCCGACGATTGTGCTTTTTGGCCAAACGTCAGGAGCTACACGAAAAGCAGGTTGACCTCGTCTGGGGCCGGAGGATGTCATAAGTAAAGATTTAAAGGAAATGTGAACTTCCTGAGAGGGTGTAAAGAGGGAGGCCTTGAATAGATTAGGTTGGAGGAGGAGCGTGCATAGCTGTGTTGGCCTCAGGCGGCTTGGTGCTGTAGTGAGGTATTATTATTATTAGTAGTAGTATTTGGATATTTTCCTCCGTACCCATCAATCAAAAGTAGTATTGCATAAAAACCATTAAAAGTTGTTGCAAAATTTGTCCAAAATATAAAAAAGTAAGAATGTTTTGTTCAAAAACAGTTCAATATGACTTAAACTATCTTCTAGCAGCCAAACTTTTCCAGAAAAGAAGTTGTTTGAAAAAAAGTAAAGCGCTACATTAAACAAAACATGAGCAGAAATAATGTCAAATATTTTTCAGTGTAAAGCTATAAAATAGTAAAGTAATAAATCACCATAATAAAGTAAATAAAACCCAGAACGATTTAGAATTTACAATAAATAACCTTGCCAAACTCCGAACAAGCAAAAAATACCACAAAGGGTAGTAAGACTAAACTCCCCTGGACTTTCTAAAGACCAGGAAAAAAAAATTCAATATAATTAAGATTTCAAATGAGACCACAAAAAACTAGGAATAATTTAATCCACTTCCTTTTGTCCAATTGTTGGACCTAGATTGATATTACATAAAAAAAACTAGTTTTTTTAACTGAAAGTAAGGAGCGACATTAAAACTTAAAATGAACAGAAATTACTCCGTATATGAAATGGGTTGTCCCCTCCGCAATCCCTCGCTCTTTACACTAAAGCTTTTAATTGTTTTAAAAAACAGAATTGTGGCAAAGAGACAAACTTTAGCGTAAAGAGCGAGGGATTGCGAAGGGGACAACCCATTTCATATACGGAGTGATTTCTGTTCGTTTTAAGTTTTAATGTCGTTCCTTACTTTCAGTTAAAAAAACTAGTTTTTTTGTGATTTCTGAACGTTTTTGAATTAATTCATGTTTGATTTTGGTTCTCCACGCATCAATTATTAAAATGAAATTTGCATATTAATTCCTTTTTTTGCTAAACGGCTTTCTCTTAGTTTTGATCAGACGATTTTGAGAAATAAAGGGTGGGGAAAGAGGCCTAGTTGCCCTGCAATTTTTCGGTTACATAAAAAGGCAACTATAAATTTTTATTTTTAACGAATGTTTTTATTAGTAAAAAATATACGTAACTTAAGAATTAACTTACGTAACAAACTTTTATATTCTTAAATCTTTATTATGTATATGAGGGGGTTTGTACCCTCGTTAATACCTCGCTCTTTACACTAAATCGTAAGTTTTGTCCCAATTCTTTAAGAATGACCCCTGAATCAGAAAGGCCGTAGAATAAATAGTTGAAATTACTAAAAACACTATAGCATAAAGAGCGAGGTATTTATCTCCTCCTAAATACCTCACTCTTTATGCTAAAGTATTTTTAGAACCCCTCATATGCGTAATAATCTCTGTTCGTTTTAAGTTTCAATGCTACTCCTTACTTTCAATTGAAAAACTTTTCCATGTTTATTTTTTCATTGTTTTTTTTATAGTAATTTTAGAAAATCCTGCGCCCTTTTCATTGAATTTCTGTTCCCCCATGACATATTTTTCCAAGGAAAGATCCTCCCACATAGCCCCCCTCCCCTCGAACCCTCAACTCCACCCCCAAAACCAAAAAAAAATCCCCCTGAAAAGGTCTGTACATTTCCCAATAACCATTATTATATGTAAACACTGGTCGAAGTTTGTAACTTGCAACCCCTCCCCCAGGGACTGTGGGGGGGTAAGTCATTCCCAAAGACATAGTTATTATGGTTTTTGACTATGCAGAACAAAATGGCTATCTCAAAATTTTGATCTGTTGACTTTGGAGAAAAAATGAGCGTGGGAGGGGGCCTAGGTGCCCTCCAATTTTTTGGGGCACTTAAAAAGGGCACTAGAACTTTTTATTTCCATCAGAATGAGCCCTCTTGCGACATTCTAGGACCACTTGGTCGATACGATGACCCCTGGAAAAAAAACAAAAAAAAACAAACAAATAAACATTTGTTTATTTGTGATTTGTCTTCTGAAAAAAAAAAAAATACGAAATTCCACATTTTTGTAGATAGGAGCTTGAAATTTTTGCTAAAGGGTTCTCTCATACGCCAAATGCGATGGTGTGATTTTCGTTAAGATTCTATGACTTTTAGGGGTTGTTTCCCCCTATTTTCCAAAATAAGGCAAATTTTCTCAGGCTCGTAACTTTTGATGACAAAGATTAAATTTGATAAAACTTATATATTTAAAATCAGCATGAAAATCCGATTCTTTTGATGTATATTTTAGCATCAAAATTCCGTTTTGTAGAGTTTCATTTACTATTGAGCCGGGTCGCTCCTTACTACAGTTCGTTACCACGAACTGTTTGATCTGATGATAGTACAGTACTATCAAGGGGAAAAAATTACAACTCAATCCAACAGAACAAAGTAGTTGAAAGTCACACCTCCATTTTGAATAGCTCAACTTTACATATAGCATGTACTCAGTTAAGGTCATTGTTCAGTAAAAAAAAAAATGTTTTGGCTATTCATTTTAAACTTATATTTATTTAATGATGGAAACGCTGGGGTGTTTGACATAATTAACATATTCAACTGACCAAAGTCTAAAACTTAGATAGATCAGAGAATTCAAACCAGTGCACCAGAAAAGTGTCAAAAGATTCTGGTACTTTTCTGGCTGTTTTTTGGGCTGCATTTTGAGGGGAAGCAACATATATTTTTCATGTATTCCTTTTACATTAGAGTCCTATTAGTCCAAAGTTTCATATAAATTCAGGTCAATTGGAAAAATTAAGCACTCTTCAGCTTTCTTTGTAAGATGAGGGGCCAATATCAAAGTGACTTATCTTTCGAATCATTTTTTTGTACATTAGTCCCATTGGTCGAAGGACTTACGACTAAGTTTCAAATTGATCAGGAAAATTTTCTTGGCTCATTCCTGGGTCCCTAACCCCTCACACTTCTCACAGCAAAAAGTTGATGATCTTTTTGACCAAGAAAAATAATCCCTGAGAGTTTCACATCACTTGACTCCCAATATCTAACATGCCCCGTTGTTCCACTATAAAATATATTTGTAAAGAAATGACAGTTCCCATAATCTACGACCGTTATCCCAGGGGTTCTGGGTGTTATATCATCCTTCGATACAAATTGATTGATATTTTCAGCTATTCTGAACAAAACAGGTACCTCGAAGTATTGATCAGTTTTCGTAGTGGGTTACAAAAAGACCAGGTATCAAAAAAGCTTCTAGGACAGGGATTGTTTGCTCTCCAATCACTTTTTAATTTTAAAATAGGAAGGGACATACCCCCTCTTCTACGGAGTACATCCTGCTCGTTCTAGCGCTTAATGTCGCTCTTTACTTTTATTAGAAAGGCGTAGACCAGTAATATTCCTGGGAATCAAGAGAGGTCAGATAGCCATTTCTAATCCCCCTCCCTACAACTAATTATATATTTATATGAAGTTTTAATGAGAGTTAGGATCTTTTTGCATTAAAATGCTGTCTTTGAGGCATGTGCCCCCCCTGGCATACAAAATGATCCACCACCCCTCCTTCACAATAACTAAAGCGCGCTTACACATCATTGCATATAATTTTATGAAATATGAAGCAAATCAGTTTAGTTAAATGAAACTATAGAATAAATTTCAGAAACATTTTTCTGCAATAAGAAGGGAGTTATCACCCCGCAACACTCTAGTTCAGGCTTAATCTAAATGAAGGGGATGAGAAATTAATTCCTCCCTACCCGTGCCCCTTCCTGTATTCATCTGAAGGCTTAATGGGATTTAGAATTTTCGTGCATTGAAACACGCTCTTTTAGGCATCTGGTATCCCCCCGCCAGCACAATGACTCACTGTCCCTCCTTCATAATTGCTGAAGTACAATTTTTTACTCATCGTTTTCTTTTTTTGTCTTAGATTCCCTTTGGCTGCTCAATTTTATATTTGGGGAGAATTTTCCGTGGAGGGAGGGGGTAAGGCAAACCCCGTGATAAATAAAATATTCTTTCGTGTTTTGCTATATTTGTGTTTCTCGTTCTCCATTCCCCCTTTTTATATATAGGGCTGTGGTCCCTAGATGTTTTAACATGTATATGGTGAATTTAATGTATGTGAATCCCCCTTCTGTTTCCTTTGTTTTATCCTTGGTGCTGTTTTTGGTGAAGGCAGGATCAAGGGGTTGAAAAATCTAGAGGCCTACATCCCTTTTTGTAATATGAAATCTTATTTGTTATTATGAACTTTCTTGGCAATGCCGTGTCTACTTAAGTAAAGACGTTTCACGTATTTGAGTACCTCCATACATGAATTTTTAATTATTCCCTTAGGATTTTTTCTCTCTGAGTGTATCCTATAAATTCATTAATTTTCAATAAGCAATGCTGTTTAACATGTATTATCATTGTTCTTTCTAAAGGGTGTGCTTGATGCTTAAACTCCTTCTTGCAATAGACACCATTACGTGCATACCGTTAACTTTATAGGTATTGTCTTTTTTCCCTCCTCCCCTCTCCTTTTCAAAAATATATTCATGCGGCCTTCTATATTTTTTGCAATTTGTAATATATAAACAGTTATCATAAGTAACATTTTAACGTAAAGATTAACTACTACTTCTACTCGTTTGTGAGTTTTAAATCATTTTTATTTATGTATAGGAATCGAAAACTCCCAATGGAGGAAGTACGAAGAAAAAGGCACGAAAGGAGAATGGGCGTGCAGAGTCACCAGATCTGCCTCTCTCAACTATTGTTGGCCCTGCAACAAAGAAGCCAAGTAGCTCGGCAAATAGTTTCCTGAATAGGCCTAATCTTATGCCAGTAAAACCGGTAGGATTTTTTTTACTTTTGTTCTAGGTTGGAGCCTCCGTGTAAACTAATGTGTGCTCATTTTGTTTCTACTATTCTCTCTTTTATTTGAAAAAATCTATTCAATTTTGTTTTCTCTTTAATTTTTTGTGTGAATTTGGTTTTTTCCCTTGAATGCGGGATGCTCCCCATCGTTCTTAATGTTAAACTGTAATTTCTACTCTAATTGGTACTGGATATGCCATGTTTTTGTTTCATTTTTTACATATACCAGGAAATCCTGTACATAAAAGACAAATCTTCTTATTTTGCTCTCCAATTTTAGACCCTATAACAGGAGTTTTGTCAACCCTTCAGCACAACTTGACGGTGAAATTTGATATTTATCTTCGTATGAACCGCTCAGAGTTTGATTGGTCAAGTTAATCAAATAAATAATAGAGAAAACTAAAAACTTAAATTTGTTGGCTGTTCTGATTCTCTGTGTCAACCAGGTGGTGTAATAATACCTTCTTTTTTTAGAGTTTGTGTATTAAGAAGATCCTAAAGTACATTTTGGTGTCAGTTTAATCAATTTTGTTTCTAAAACAATTTTTACCCATTGATTTTCAAACTATGTAAATGTTAGATTATCTACCAAAGCAAAAATAACTTCCGTTTGCAATAGTTCTGGGACTGAAACAATGGCAGCGGCACACACTTGGTGTAGGTTTATATATATATATATATATATATATATATATATATATATATATATATATGTATATATATATATATATATATATTTAACTACGTAAAACTTGCGAATGTACAACATTCTTGGCTGTCCCATTGTCTGTGCATATAAATAGATTGTTAGGTTTACTGACTCTTGAACATGCAACATATAATTGTCCATGGGAAAAACAATCTGTATTCAGATCTATACCTCATTATTCTAATGATTGCCCTTGAGCTTTGTTGATGGTGATTGCTAATCGAACATTCCCTGTGTCCCTGTCGTCATTTATATATCCCCCTGTGCCCCCCAGCGCCCCCGTTGTTGTTGTTTCCCTGTGTCCCGGTGTCCCAGTCTGTAATTTCTCTTTGAGTGTCGCGGTCGTCATTTATATTCCCTGTGTCGTGGTGTCCCGGTCTGTAATTTCTCTTTGAGTGTCCTGGTCGTCATTCTAATGATTGCCCTTGAGCTTTGTTGATGGTGATTGCTAATCGAACATTCCCTGTGTCCCTGTCGTCATTTATATAATGGCAACAGCCGAGGAAGCTGCTCAAAGAGTTTATGCCAAAAAACTTGCTGCTGATAGAGAAAGTAAGAACAGAAAGCGTTCCGAGGAATCACAAGAACAGCAAGAAAACAGGCTTGCAGCTGATAGAGAAAGTAAGAAAAGAAAGCGTGCCGGGGAATCACAAGAACAGCAAGAAAACAGGCTTGCGGCTAAAGAACGCAAAACCGCGCAGTTAGATGAAAATCCACCTGGACAGCGAGAGTCAAAACATATCAAAACTGAAAATGATAGCGATGATGATTGGGTTTGGGATTTTGACTTGGATAAGGTCATCAATGCCTACCAGATTTAATTTAAAAAAAACAAAGGTTCGTCGATATGTACTTCATAGTGACGCTGAAAAATAAAGAAGAAAAAGAAAACTGAAAAAAGAAAAAAGGTAAAAAACTAAAAAACTAAAAAAAAACTAAAAAGAAAAAACACTCAAAGAGAAATTACAGACCGGGACGCAAATGACGACCGAGACAGAGGGAATATAAGTGACGACCGGGAACCTCAAAGAGAAATTACAGACTGGGACACCCGGACACAAATCACGACCGGGACACAGGGAATATAAATGACGACCGGGACACAGGGACACAACTACAACGGGGACGCCGGGGGCACAGGCGGGATATATAAATGACGACCGGGACACAGGGATTGTTCGAATAGAAATTACAGACCGGGACACCGGGACACAAATGACGACCGGAACACCGGGACACGGAATATAAATGACGACCGGGACACTCAAAGAGAAATTACAAACTGGGACACCGGGACACAAATAACGACCGGGACACAGGGAATATAAATGACGACCGGGACACAGGGAATATAAATGACGACCGGGACACAGGGACTCATCATTAGAATAATGAGGTATAGATCTGAATACGGATTGTTTTTCCCATGGACAATTATATGTTGCATGTTCAAGAGTCAGTAAACCTGACAATCTATTTATATGCACAGACAATGGGACAGCGAAGAATGTTGTATATTCGCATGTTTTACGTAGTTAAAAACATATATTTATATCTATCTCTATTCACAGGTGGGACACAGGGACACAACTACAATGGCGCGTAACGACTTACGCGCGCGGGGGGGCGCGAAGCGCCCCACCAACTAGGTGTTGGGGTGGCGCGAAGCGCCACCCCAACAGCTAGTCTTATATAAGTATTGTATAAAACCAATTCTAATAACTCAAAAATCATATCCAAGCTGTAACACTTCAAGTTAATTATAGTCTTAAAGCAATTCGTCCATATAGCTTTTTTATTATAAGTGTCTATTTTTAAGAACCTTTTACTAGATAAGAGGAAAGATTTCTTAATAACAGTTATTAAATTATCTAACAAAATTATTAAATTATTATTAAGTGATAAATTAGTATACATTGTCGCAAAATCAAAAGACTCAATTCTTTTAGCTGAAACCATTGTTAAAGAATCTGTCACCTGCAGTGAATTATTAACACTCCAATATGGATTAAAATTCGAAAATTTTTTAATACTAGAACAGTAGGTTTTAAGTTTATTTATAATTTCCTTTAAAATTAACGAGAGGTCAGTAGTAGCAATGCGGGCTGGACATTTAGCTGCTCCAGCAATAAACCGTGGTTTAGAGGGATTCTTATGAAATTTTACAGTCCAATATAGGAAAGGGAACTTTTTATCATTGTCATTTATTTTAATATTAAAATTTTTAAAAAGTATTTCTTCAGTCTTTTCAATTAAATTCTCCTCCTCTAAATTTACCTTTTCGTAAACATTAGTTGTTCATAACTCCCTTTTTAAGATTTCACAATACAGCCTCTAAATTATTATTAGCTTTATCCACTGGCACAATTACAAATTCATTCTGTAGATTAGCAATTGCTTGTTTAATCTTAGCATTATAAAATAATGATTTAGTGTTACTATTTTTTAAGTTAGAATATATTTTATTTCGTATTCTACTAATAATTAAATTCTTCCAACTTTGAAAACTCTCTTTATTTTTATTCTCTTTCTTACACCACTTATCAATAAATAAATCAAAATCATTTTCCAAGCCATCAAGAACACTCGATGGTTTCAGATGATGAGAAAGACGGAAATTAGCCCCTTTATTCATTATAATTTGAAGATCATCATGCTTTATTATTGACAAGTCCCCTGTTATAACATGTTTGTAAGTGGGATTTACAAATGGGCCAAGTTGCTTACAGTTACAAACCGGTTTCCAATTTATATCACTATCTAATCTTTTAAGTATTAAATTATAATTAAAAATAATTTGCCCAATATTTTTTGAAAATTTATAAGTTAAAACTGGACTATCATTATAATTCAAATTACTACGAAGGGCCTGTTTCACATCCCGCTGATTTAAAATTTCCGGTAAATTAATATCTTCAATCTGCTTACAAGTAAAATTAATAGGTAAATATAATCTGTTTATTACCAATCTTATCAAACTTTTTCTTTTTTGAAATAAATTTCGTTTTAGTTAGAATACAAATTGTATCACATATTACTTTAAAATTATGTTCAAGAGCTGTATTATTCTTAACAATCCAGAAAAGTTTGATTAAATTCCTCTTGGATAAATTATTTAGACATTTTATTACAGAAATCATACCCCTAGATTCAAGTAGCTGGCATAGATCTATAGAAAGCATATGTAAATCTAATTCATTTTTTGTATTATTTTTCCTATGTCCTCTCGATCGTTTTTTACGTTTAGTAGGACATGTAAAAGAAGGATGGTCCATAAAACCATCAATACATTTAACAACAACCTGAGACATGTCACCATATTTTGCTATTAAATAAAAAAAACTAATTTTTTTAGCTGAAAGTAAGGAGCGACGTTAAAACTTAAAACGAACAAAAATTACTCCGTGTATGAAATGGGTTTTCCCCTCCGCAATCCCTCGCTCTTTACGTTAAAGTTTTTAATTGTTTTAAAAAGTAGAATTGTGGCAAAGAGTCAAACTTTAGCGTAAAGAGCGAGGGATTGCGGTGGGGACAACCCATTTCATATACGGAGTAATTTTTGTTCGTTCTAAGTTTTAATGTCGCTCCTTACTTTCAGCTAAAAAAAATTAGTTTTTTTTATTTAATTTCTGAACGTTTTTGAATTAATGCATGTTTGGTTTTGGCTCTCCGCACATAAATTATTAAAATGAAATTTGTATATTAATTCTTTTTTTGGCTAAATGGCTTTCTCTTAGTTTTGATCAGACGATTTTGAGAAATAAGGGGTTGAGAAGGAGGCCTAGTTTCCCTCCAATTTTTCGGTTACTTAAAAAGGCAACTAGAACTTTTAATTGTTAACGAACGTTTTTATTAGTAAAAAATATACGTAACTTAAGAATTAACTTACGTTACAAACTTTCATAATCTTATATTTTTATTATGTATACGAGGGGGTTTCAACCCTCGTTAGTACCTCGCTTTTTACACTAAATCGTAAGTTTTGTCCCAATTCTTTAAGAATGACTCCTGAATCAGAAAGGCCGTAGAATAAATAGTTGAAATTACTAAAAATACTTTAGCATAAAGAGCGAGGTATATATCTCCTCTTAAATACCTCGCTCTTTATACTAAAGTATTTTTAGAACCCCTCATATGCGTATTAATCTCTGTTCGTTTTAAGTTTAAATGCTACTCCTTCCTTTCATTTGGAAAACGTTTTCATGTTTATTTTTCATTGTTTTCGTATAATAGTGCTAGAAAATCCTGCGCCCTTTTCATTGAATTTTTCTTCCCCCATGACAGATTCCTCCAAGGAAAGATCCTCCAACATAGTCCCCTCCCCTCAGCCCCACCCCCAAACAAAATAAAATCCCCCTGAAAACGTCTGTACACCTCCCAATAACCATTACTATATGTAAACACTGGTCAAAGTTTGTAACTTGCAGCCCCTCCCCCAGGGATGGTGGGGGAGTAAGTCATCCCCAAAGACATAGTTATTATGGTTTTCGACTATGTTGAACAAAATGGTTATCTCAAAATTTTGATCCGTTGACTTTGGGAAAAAAATGAGCGTGGGAGGGGGCCTAGATGCCCTCCAATTTTTTTGGTCACTTAAAAAGGGCACTAGAACTTTTCATTTCCGTTAGAATGAGTCCTCTTGCGACATTCTAGGACCACTTGGTCGATACGATGGTCGAACTGTTTGACATGATCATTTAGCCCTAAAGAATAAGCTGTACCAAGAGTATGGATCCAGAAATCCTCCTGTTTACGTAGTCTATTATTCTTTTCTTCTTTATTTAAATTTTCTAACTCTAAATTTTCTAAAATTGTGACAGTTATATCTGATATGGAACATGTACCATTATTACAATGTTGAACTAGATAGTTATTAGTTTTTTCATTATTAACTGTTGTCTTGTGTCCAGAAAATCTTATATATATATTATTAGTTGTTTCCCCCACATATTGTAGGCAACATTTATTACATTCTAATAGGTAAATTACATCAGTTTTTCTACAATTAACATTACCACGTAACTTGCATGCAAAATTTTTATTATATAATGTACTCTTAACAGAAGTCCGTGGGATAAAATAATCTTGACAAAGAAAACAACGACTCTTACAGTTACTAACTTTCAAAAATCGTTCCGAGTTCCGAGGCTAATATTTGTGTTTTGTTGCATTAAAAATTATTGAAAATAAATCCAAAACAAACCAACATCCAAATCAAAATCCAACAATCAAAGTTCAAAAAACATGCCAAGGTCAATAGGTCAATAAATACAGAAAAAAAAGAAGTTGTTTTATGAAAACATTGAAAAACATGAAATTTGCATAAGTGCCATCTCACCAATAATTAACAATATCAGGTTAAAAACCTGGACTAGGGTAAAGGTTTGTCATGGAGAAAACTAAAAAAAATTCCTCCACCAGCACTGGACCCAACCTGGAATAATATAACGAAAAGAGAAATCATCAATGCAACAGCACAAACACATTAAAAAAAAAGAAAAAAAAGAAGCAGATAGAAGGAGAAAGGGAAAACTGTTTTCCTAAATTAGGATCTTAGCTCTGGATAGGCTATAATTCCTGATATCAGCAGAAGACGTTCAAAAGATTGAAATAAGCAGTGACTGAATGATATTTGATTCTAATATCAAAAATTTCCCGAGTCTAAGCCCTTTCGTGATATACTGCGGATATTTTACGTAGTGGGCATACGTCTGTTCCCAGATTCAACTATCCCTCGATGCATCCATTTGGGTTCTCTTCTCTTTTGTTAATTTATTTTGCAAGTTAAATATTTATCGTATATCGTTTAAAAAGACTAGTTTTGGAATAAACCATAATCTAATCAAATATATTCCAACCAAAAGCAAAACTTAACTATTAATTTATATATTAATTTATTAATTTATGAGATAGGGAAAAAATTATGTCATTCGCAAGTAATGTTTTACTTCCATAATAAGTTTTTATTTTGTCTTTTTGATTGTTTTTTTTTGCTCTTATGTAAGACACGTAGCGTGTGTCTCTGATCTAAGCTACTCTGCAATCTCTAATAGTTTTTTAATTTAATTCCAAATTTAAATTTAGGCTTGCGAAGGCTGTGCCTTTTCCCTCCCTTTTCCAACAAATATATTCTGGGTAACATTTTATTATCTTGATGAACTTTATTTCTAGGCTGGATTTAGTACCTTAGATATCCATAAGATATCCGACACTTTGAAAGATAAAAAAATAGAGCCATCGACGCTGCAATTTGGTTTTCTTGGTGTTGGAATCATGGGATCTGGAATAGTCAAGAATCTTATAAACTCGGGTCACAAAGTCAATGTTTGGAATCGCTCAGCCGATAAAGTAAGTACCAACTGAACTGTGTGTTTGTTTTAATAACTAGCATTTCATTTAATTACGGTTACGTTTTTCCTAATAAAAAAAAACTTAATCTAGCTTAAGAACGAAAAACGGAATGACATTAGACATCAGTTTTCTGAAACAAAATCAGAGATGACCATAGAACAAATTCGAACAAATCCTGAAACTTTCGAGTTTTTTTCTCTTTTTTTCGAAAATAATACTTTCCTTAGCACTAAAAATCGACTAGTATTATCAAACCCACCCCCCTCTCTGAAATTTTCTCCTGGAAATTTCTCCCAAAATGTAAAATTGAGCAGCCAAAGGGAAATTAGGACAGATAAAAAGAACGAAGAAAAGTGCATAATTGTTTATCAGCTATTATAGAGGAGAGGCAGTGGGTCATTTTGTATGTGGAGGGGGCTAGATGCCTAAAAGAGCCCATTTCGATGTCTAAATTGTCTAAATCTCTATGATTCTTCAGATAAACATAGGAAGGGGTATGGGAATAGGTAGGAATTATCCCTCCATTTCTCCCTTTGTTTAGACTGAACCTGAATAAGGGTGTTACAAGGTGATACATCACTTCTTATTGCAGAAAAATGCTTTACAACATTTTTTTAAGGCTTCAATTAATTAAAATAAATTTGTCTCATAATTCATAAAATTAAATGCAAAGATGTATGAGTGTTAATCTGCTGTTATGAAAGAGGGGTGTTGTTTCATTTTGTAGGTGAGGGCGGGTTGCAGATGCCTCAAAGGGTGCATTTCAATGCCAAAAGATCCTAACTCTCATTCAGCCTTCTGATAAATATAGAATTAATTCCAGGGAAAAGGCGGGGAAGGTAGAAATTGATGTCTAACCCCTCTTGATTTCCGGCAATAATTATGGTATGCGTCTTTATTATGAAAGCAAAGAATAACATTAAACCCTAAATCAAGCAGAATTCATTCTATATAAGAGGGTACTGCCTGTCCTTAACCCCCCTCGTGGTCTTGGAGACTTCGGAAGATGCTCATACGATTCAAAGTCTAGAGTTCTAGTGCCTTTTTCAAAGTTAAAAATGATTTAACAGAACCTTTTTTAGAACCTTTTTGGATGTCTGGTCCTTTTGAAACCTTAGGGCATCTGATTAACATTTTGAGGTACCCATTTATTCAGAATAGTTGAAAATATAGATGAATTTTCATCCAAGGATGATATAACCGTCAGAGCCCCTGACAGAAGGGCCGTAAATTATGCGAACTGCCAATTCTTTAGAGATATATTTTACAGTGCAAAAAAGGGAGGGGAGGGGGGCAAGTTAGATCTTGGAGTTTATTGGCGTGAAAATTTCAATGATTATTGTCTTGGTCAAAAAGATTACAAACATTTTGCTTTGGAAAGCGGATTGGGTTAGAGGCCCGGAAATGAGGCACATACACTTTTTTCCAGGATAAATTTGTAACTTGAAATTGTAAGTCCTTGGGCTGAGGGAACTAATGCACTAAAAATAATTCAGAAGATTGATTGCATTGAAACTGGCCCCTCCTCTAATAAAGGGGGTAAAAAAAGTGCTGAGTTTTTCTAATGGGCCTGAAACTTATATGAAACTTTAGGCTAAGAGAACCCCAATGCAGGTAAAAATTAAAAAAATTGCTTTCTCTCGAAATGTAACCCAAAAATGGACCAGCAAAATGCCAAAACTTTTTACCCGTCTACTTCAAACTTAAGGGACTATTTTAGTAACTTGTGAGGGGATTACTCAATCGAAAATTTGAAGTTCTTGTGTCGTTTGACCTTTTTCAAGGTCGAAAGCTACTGGAAGGTATCAGCCTCCCCTAGGTTCCTTTTCTGTTTTCTGGCACTCATCTAACCCCTATAATATCTAACCAACTTTTGAGATACCTGTTTTGTTCAAAACTTCGAAATGTCTAATAAGTTTGCTTCCGGTGTTAACATCGCCCCCACAGCCCCAGTGGTTATCTTACCCTGTTATGATAGCTCAACTCTGAGAAATAAGAAAAAAGAATTTAAATGCAAAACAAATGTGAAAATAAATGCTACTAAGACATTGTACACCACATATTCTGCCTATGTTTTTGAAGATACCTTCAAATGGCTCAGAGAACCGATAAATTATTTGTATTACCCTTACTGTATAACCTGTCTACGTTAGTTCTGCCCTAGGATAGATCATTGACTATCTATCAACATGCGAAATGACATAATTTTTATACAATTCTGGAAAGGTTATGCCAGCTTGGCCTCTCACAGAGACTATCACTGCCTTGGCTTTACTCTAACTTGCTAGTTTACTCTAATTTCTCTGTTGCTACTTAATTTTGCATGTCAGGGGAATATCCAAGGGGGGGAGGGGAGGGAATAAGCCTAGCAGTGCGTTTTACATATTGCACAGTAATTGAAAGATGAAGTAATTGAAAGATGCTTTCAAAGAGATTGAAGATGAACTTCCGCTTGTTGAAACTGACGGAATTTTAGGACAAGCTTTGATGTGGTAGTAATTTATATGCATAAAATCGAGTTAATGTCTGTCTGTGTGTGTCCTGTATGTAAAAGAATGTCCAGGATCTTGTTTGGGGGGGGGCATTTTCACGACTCGGACAAATATTTCGGGGGAAGGAGGGTCAAACCCCCTACCCCCACCCTTGGATACGGCCTTGCCTGTATGCATTACTACATTGTTCATTAGATCGCCAAAAACCTTTCCCTCTTCCAAGGCTCTCTTAATGCTTTTTGCCGTGACTGAAGGCAGAGACCGATCAACACACATACTTAACGGTACCTTTCAGCCATATTATTCATATTTTATAGATATTAAACTATCAGGCTTACTGATTATGGATTCTATCGTTTAAAACATTCATGAAGTTATACAATTTCTTATTTAATAAAGTCTCTGCATTTGTTATTCAGCAGTTTTGTTAATTTGGAAATCAGTCAGAGTTAGCTTTTCGGACAAATTTGAAATTTTCAAATTTATAATATATATATATATATATATATATATATATATATATATATATATATATATATATATATATATATATATATATATATATATATATATATATATATGTAATCGAAAATATGTATGTGTTTGACCTGTATGCATTGCTACACTGTTCATCCGATCGCCAAGAAACTCTAATGAATATTGAGTCCACTCTTGTGAAGGTTTTAGGTATAAAATTTTACTTCCCCCTCCTAGGACAATTTTAACACTTCATGTTGACTGGACCCCTCAACACGAATACTTTGTAGTACTATCCGGTGTCATTATTCACATTTTCTGGATGTTCAATTAAGTAGTTAGTTAATTATGAATTCTGTCATCTAACATAAATTTAAAATTATAAAATTTCTTCTTCAATAAATTCTCTAAATCTGGTATTCGACATTTTCGTTAATTTGGTATTCAATCTAATTTTTCGAATATTTTTCAAGTTTAAAAATACAGTCGATGTTTTACATGTGTGGAAAACTTCATAGAGGGAGTTATGGGAGAAATCTTCCACGGGGGGCTTGTTAGATGGAAGTTCTGTTTGAGTGCTTTTCATTTTAAAACGAATCCGATTTGCATATCTTTTTCTGACTGTGTATTTGTCATCAAAATAAATTAATTAGGTAATTTGTATAAATTTAGGGTAAAGGAAAATTTATTATGTCTGGGATTAACTCTGTTGTTGATGATAATTGGAAAAAAAATTGGTGATCGTGCTAATTGATTCAGTATATTATTGTTTTTTAGATTTATGGACTCGATTTCCCAATGAAGGGGAATTCACTGCGGAGAAGAACTTTCCAAGGGGTAGGGGGAGAAATTTCTGCGCAGGTGGAATTTTTGGAATTTTCCGGGGGATTTTCCATTAATTTTTTTTCTTTTGAGATGGACAGCAACGCGCGAAGGATATATTTTCTTTGGGAGTTGAAATTATATATTTCATTGATGAATATCTCGTACAAAACTTCCTTCTTCCTATATCGTTTTTCTTAAAAAAAAAACGGTTTCTCTGTTTTATATACTCATGCATTTCCCTTGAGTTGGTTTGAAATTCTCCCTTCCTCCCTGTTCTACCTAAGTTTTGACTTAAAACCACTTATTGTGGAAACCCAGCATTATGATTTGATTGGGAGTATACCTCTAACCCCCATTCCTCACTCGGGAGTGGAGTGGTCTGACATCGATCCAAAGGGATCGAAGAATTAGTGTAATAGCGCTCAGCAGACCCTTGCTTAGAACGTTTCTTGAACTAACCGCATTCGGCTGGTAATTTTGACCAAGGTTCTTTGCAGTCGCAGTTCAAAATTAAGAGGGTTTTCCGATCTATGGAGTTGTAATAATGCCTTGGGTGGGGTATTTTCAATCACAATCTTTCCAAAATACATACCGCAAGCTATATAGCTTGCCTAATCTGCATAGTAACCCAAGGAAATAAACAAGAGAACTGTAAAGAAAAACCAGCAAATTTTTAAACTTATATGTTATCAATAATATGTGTAGGGCGTAGCAATAGCTAATATTGCTGCTAATGAGGGGACGTCATAGTAATTTATTAATTAGATATTATTGTCTTTTAGAGACCCGATTCATCGTTTTTCCGTACTGTTTTCTTGTTTCCCTGAGGGCTGAGTTTCCCTGATGAGGCTCATAATGACGACCAGTCTGTTTTAATCCCTGTTATAAACAGTTTTGATTGGTCAAAAGCGGTAAGGCCAAGCTGAGCAGGCGTAAGAAAAATCCCTCACCGAATTATAAATTCAAGCAAGGCAAAACAGCTTTATAATATAAGATTTTAATCAGCAATGAAATCCTTCTAGTGCGCTGACTCACAAAAATTTAATTTTCGAAATCAGTTTAATTAAAACCCATTAACAACCAAGTATTAACTACCTCCAAGAATTAGAACTAGCCCAAACAGGGGCACCAATGGGGAGCAATTAGTCTCTTCCCTCCCACTATTTCCGTGAAAATACGCCCCTGAACCGAACTTTTATTGATGTCAATGACAATATTATTTTAAGAATTTTGATTGGTTGTATCCTTTTAAACGACGGTAGGAAATTACGACATGTTCTGTGTCAATAATTAAAATAAACCCTAGCACCAGGTAATACCCGGTTTTCAAATTTGATCAATCCCTATGTTACTAAGGGGTAGCATTGGAATCTAAATTGTGATTGAATAATTAAATATTCCGATGGTCTGAATTTATCTATAACCCAGTCCTTTTTTTTATTTCGTCTTTGATACGTTGGTTTTAATGGGGTTGGGTATCCTACACAAAGGAACAAGTTTACGAGGCACAGTATTTAGGAAAATGATTGTTATGAAGAGACTCATCTCCATAATATTATGAAGATCGGTCACTAAAAAGTCGAAAGAAGAACACGATTTGCTTATAGCCATTGACTGTAAACAACCTGGTATTGTGACCAATCTGTTCTGTAGTTTTCAAATCAGACTAAATCAGTTAAACTGTGGGATTTTCTTAACAGGTTTTGCGGTTTTGTATCTTTTTAAACATAAATATAATCATACGCAGGATATGACTGAATTATGGATACTCCCTTTCGTAGTTGACGAAAACTATCCGAAGATTTGCTTGAACTCTGTGTAGCCATTAAAAATTATTAATTATAAAACAAAAATGAGTGCACTATTATAATTAATTATAATATATATTATAATCATATATATATATATTTATATTATAATCATATATATATATATATATATAAACAGCGAAGAAAAAAAAATTCAAACTAACAAAAGACAACATTGACTAATAACCAGTATCAATATGGAAAAAAGGCTGCAGAGAGTCATAAACGTGAATAAAGTTGAGTCTTTTTACATAAATCATCACTGGAAAACCGAATCCGAGAAGGCACATCTATTAAACCAAATCGAACAATTATTTTTTTGCTTCGGTGCCATCTAGGAAGCCGGAGGAGGAATTTGCATTATCTGAAATAAGCCGTACCTAGAGTATGTCAATCTTTCTTACGAAATAGATGAGTCATGCCTGATAAAAACAAAAGCACAGGGGCGCAATAAGCGTTGTGAATCATGCATATATATATATATATATATATATATATATATATATATATATATATATATATATATATATATATATATGTATGTATAATTTTATAGTTATATTATAGTTAAATAATTAATTATTATAAATTACAAAGGTGAATTCCATTTTGAAAGAAATTCCATCACGGTTGCTTTCGGAACCTTGTGGGAGAGCCCAAAGCCAAAAATTTTCCTATGGAGTGGGCAGTACTTTAAAATAAAGAAAATTCAGTCTCCGTTTACTGAAAAAGAATTTTTTTTTACGAAATTTATAAAACAATATGAACAGATACCCCCCCCCCCCCCTCCATCATCTATCTTCATTAGTACAGGATTTCTCTATTTTGATTAAGCTGGTCCAAGTTAAATAAGGGTATTAAAGGAGTGTATAACAATCTCGAAGTGCTTCCATTTAAAACTCGTCTTCAATTAACTAGAGATAAATTAGAATTAAACTCCCTCTTGAACAGAATTCACCCCATCTATAAGTGCATTTGTGAAAATCTGTATATAGTACTAGTCTGCAGATGTCGATGAATAAGATTGCTTAAGCAACGTTGTCATGCGAGTTTAGTTGCAATTCAAGTTTTAGCTACAACTTAACCTTGAGTGTCACCCAATCAGTAATTGCGGAATAAAGAGAAACCGCTGAATTTAGATTCCGTTTTTATTCCTATTTGACTGAAAATTTGGCACGAGTTGTAGCTCTTACAGTCTGTGTTACAACTAAGCACTTTAATAAATGTGCATTATGCTCACAATTTTCTGCACAATCTGCGCGAAAGATATTTTGTCTTAGCATCCTAAAATTTTGGACTTAGGAAGATCCATTAAAATAATGATTATATTGAGATCGTAAGTGAGCCCCACACTGACTCTTAGTTCGATTTTAGTACTTAGCACAAAAAGATGGTAAAACTATTTATGCTAAAAAATAACATAAAGAAGAATATGTAATACTATTTTAGAAAAACTAGAGTCTTCACGTGAAGAATATCTTGGTCCCCCCGTGTATGTCCCCCCGTAATATTCAAAAATGTTGTACATTGAATCTATGAATAAAGAAAGTTTATCTTCGAAATAGGCATCTTTGAAAGACATTTCCGCCGGTCATAGCCTCTCTAAAAAAGGCTCTCCATTGATCTTGCATCAATCCGAGAGTTTTCTTGCATAAATGACCCCATAGATTCTAAAAGACTTGTTATGGTCCTCAGCTGTCTGTTCTAATAATAACCCATTATGGCATACTGCCTGATTGATCATTTCGTCGTGCATAAAAAGGAACGGCATATTTACTATAGTATCTCTTTCCCGATAATTTATTAAAAATTAATCTAAAACAATGACGGTGTATCAATAATGTCCCATAATTGCTGGTATACTATTCAAAAATCTTACTATATAATGCATAAAAATTTTATGTAAATAGTCTCCGAGCTAGAGGAAGTGAAACATATATCGTCTTGCAAATGATGACTGATGTCCTCTACCTCCTGTCAAGTAAATACGCTTTTACAAATTCAACTAGTAGATACAAACCTTCTAGATATTGTTTCTTTCGCTTTCTTATTAATCTTTAGAAACAAAAGTGGGAGATAAGTCATTTTGTTTTGGGCACGCAAGCTTTCACTCCGTGTACCAAGATTTTCTGGATTCTGTGAGACATTTCATACAAAATACATTTTTTAACGCTCGATTTGTCTGTTTCAAAAGCATATTCTTTAAATGTCTTTGTACTTGCAACATGACCATTTATCTTTACCTCAGTTAACTTTTATTGTGATTGGACCCAAGCTAATACACTAAAATTTATTTTGAAGGAGTATAAACCCAAAAGACAAAACAAAAAACAAAGAAAGAAAAACAAAGAAAACAGAACTGAAGGTTGTTATGGAAAATGCAAGAAGATATTAGCAAATCTTGAATATTCCGAGGATGGGTAGGGACCCAAAGGCCCTCGTCCTCCTTACATGCCTGGTTGGAATTGAATCTCAATGTCCATAACTAGAAAATCGTATGTGTTGATCGTGTGTTCAGTGGCCGTCGTCAGCAGAGATAAAAAATAGGGGGAGTGGTGCTTAAGAGCTGTACATCTTTCCTTAACCAGAAGAAGCGCAAGACTGCAGTCCTGTACCTGATCCGGTCTTGACCATCTGATAAATTGTTCGAGCATCTAATGTGAATTTGGTTTTGCTTTAGTTTTACTCACTGTTTTGAAAATTCTTATCTGCTTTTTTTTTGTGATTATCCCTATGATAAAAAATAAGAGTGTGTACTAAATACAAGATTTACAAAGACATTGGAAAAAATTCCTTTTAAATCCTAAATTTAATCATGAACAGCAATCTGAAGCATCAAAAAAATTCACCAGAAAAGAAATACAAAAAATCATTATGCAAAAAAAGCTGGGTGATATTAAATTTTTGAATCCAGCATAAAATAGTATGTTAGAAACGGCATCTCAATTAAGTTGTCAACAGTATCCGTTATGCATCTCAAGACGTTCAAGGCGAATCTTGGAACTCACAAGATGTACAGAGTGCTCAAAAACATGGTTTGGTTTCCTCGTGTTATCAAAAGCATTACCCTCAATATTATATTTCGGAAATAGGCGTATGTTTGATTTAGGTTAACTAAAAGTTAACGGGGGGATAAGATAAAACTAAAAATTCAGAAATGTGGATATGCAAGTCCTAATATGGTCATTTCGTATAGTGATTTTTTCAGACAAAGATTTTCCCATTCGTTAATACCTTGGGTATTTTCCTATATTGAATTGGTTTCGCCTTTCTTTTTTTACATTCCACTTATTATTGTAAATTAAAGCTAGTCTTAAGTAGCTAAAGAGTATTTTTTTTTAATTAATATGAATTGTTTCATTATGACATTTTGTTTGAATATCAAAGTTCATAGCACTAGCAAAATACAACGATTTAGCTTGGAAGTTTGGCTAAGAAAAAGAAAAAAAAAATATGTGTTGGCTTATTATTGCCTGAATAATAAGAACTCACAAGTGGCCTATGCTAAAATAAAAAAGAAGTAGAAACTGGAGAGAGAGCCCGATCCCATAAAGACCGAGATTTTTTTAATTCGTCTTGCAATTTCCTACAACATACCTTCTTTTGGCCAAATCCCAATAGGATTTGGATGACGTCCATTCCCATGCTTAGACACTACCTATGCCATGTAGAAACCACCCATTAGCAAAGAGCCTGCCTTCAATTCCATGCCTGTGCATCTGCTGCATGTAAAGATACCTGGTGTGTATGTGTTTCTTTAAGGGTAGAAATAACGAGAATTTAAATTTTGGAAAATCAGAATAATACATATATTGACTTTTTCTGCTTTAATTTTTTGTTACACATAACGTAATTCAGAACAACAAATTTTATACGTAAATAATGTTTATTTAGCTCTAAACTGAAAATAATATCACAGTCATTCACTTACAAAAATGAATCCGACACCTCCCTACTCACATTAATAAATCAATAAGATTACAAACGCCTACATATCCCTTGTGATAGCTACTGCAACGTTAATGATGCATGCTGATTAAACTTCTTCTATTTAAAAATAGTGTAATCCTGAAAAACTCCTGAAACGGAGCGTACCTGTAAAAATGAAAAGGCATGGCAGAAGAACATCATTGTGGAATACTTGCTGCCTACCGCGTATCTACTAATATTTTTTTCGATCCCTTGTTATAAAAGATCAGGTTGGACTTCTTGGTTGCTATTAACAACTAATACTGTTTCTAGTTCTTCCTCTGTCTGCATGTTACTCAATTTATTTTCGTGCTTTAATTCTGCATTATTCATAAGTTCAGTTGGGAGGACAGTCGCCTCTAACTTGAATTGACTGTCTTCTACTTTATCACTATCAGTTTCTACCACATCACCGGGCTGTGGCAATAAAGATTGTTGCACTTCAAGTTCTACTGTTGCACACACATTTTGCTGATTCCTTGTCCTTTTTCTTTTTCTGTTTCGTCGTGCATTTGTTGCTGCTGTTGTCAGTCTTGTCGGTAGAAATTTGGACAAATCCATACTCGTTCCACTTCCTTGGCGAGAGTGAGGAGGCTTTATAGCAGCTTTAGTGTCATCTATTTGCTGTTCATGAGTTTCTTCAGCAATTCTATCAAGAGGAATCGCTTCGCAATTAAAAATTTCAAGTTCAAGGGATAACTTACTAATTGTTGTTTTGATGTACATATCAGCTTCTGTTAGATCATCCTCAAAATAAATCGAATCTGTCCGAATCCCAGGACCGCCTGTTCTGCAGTTGTCTAAGTATAGACTCGGCAAATTTTCAATGATCTTGTTTAATGTTCTCTGTTGATATTTTGCACTTTCGCGAAGGCGTAGCAACTGTTGAGCTGAGAAACGGCTTATGCGGTCACGTTGAGTCAAGTAATTTGTTCTCACTCTTTGAAGTCGGTCTGTCGAATAGTCGTTTAATTTTCTCATCTAAAAATAAAAAAAGGGTAAAGTGAATGACCAACATAAACTTTTGTTGCCCTCATTCCTGAGAAACAATGTTTTACGTAAATATAGAAATATTTTTGATACTTGAAACATTAGTGTTAACTTGAAGAAGTCCAAACAGATAAGCCAAATGAACAAACAGTATAAACAAAATTTAAGTGCAAGCATCCTGAAGTGATTTCCTCCTGGATCTAAGAGCGCGTCATTGGTTAATGGTGTTTATTATTCATGAAAATCCTTGGATTGACCAAAGATCCTCTTAGTAGGCTCATGGTATCAATCAAAACATACAGCTCTCTCTTATTTTGGGTGTTACCGTGGCAATTTGAATGCACCTGGATACTCCCATTAGAGACCTTTTACTGCTTACCAATACCTCGCAGGACGCCACCTGGGTGGGGGGAGGGGCACGAATACTATAGTTTTTAGAGAATCATACAAATCCTTTTAATAGGTACACTTATTCTAACTGGAAGCATTTTTAGGGTTGCATTTCAGTTGTGTGTGGTATTACTGATGAACCTAACCAAATGTATTGGTTTTTTACTTCTTTGTCAAAATTTGAAGGATTTGGTATATTTCGCAGCGATACCTTGTCACAAAAAAAAAATGAAAAAATACCTTATTTTTTATATTATTCTTTATAAATAACCTAGCCATGGATATTTGACCATTTTGTGAAGTATTGTGTTCGTTTTGTATGCTTCTGAACGAACAGAATTGTATAGAAGCCAAATTTACTTCGTAAAAGAAAAAAAAAGGTATTTTTCTTGATATGCAAAGTTTTCAATTTCGTGTCTCATTTAAAATTCATTCAGGGTCACAAATCGGTTAGACCTTAAATAGTTCCTGAACTCCTGCTCTGTTGAGATCGCGTAAACGACGCCTACTTGAAGGCTACACGATTTTGTAAACCTTATCAGAACTACGCAGTATTCTATACTAATGTGGATTTTGATGTACCTTAAGCAGACCAAAAATGCTGCCTTCTAGCTAATTTTATCGGTTCGAGTAGAGTATGATCAATTTGAACAAGATAGGTAGCAACAAAAAGCCTCAAAAATATAAGGATATATAAGCCTTCCTCATTATAATGGATGGTTTGCCTTTACACTGGATCAGTTTCCTTCTTAAAATAAATGTGAAAACGAGAGTTGCCAAATTCTCTTAGCCCAAGTGTCCACATCGGTTCTGGATTTTCAGAAAACCAGAAAAAGACGGTTTTTTATGTGATTTAGCACTTTTGGACTCTCATGAGTTAGACAAAAATAGTTCAAGACAGAATATAATATACCTGTTCACTGTATTGGTCCTTCATTACTGTAAAATGTTGAGTACCATAGCTTCTAAGATCTCTGACATTTTGAGCTTGATGTTGATAAGTGTCTCTTACTTTTTCAGCTTGGAGAGCACAGTTTTCTTTGACTCTGTTTACCTATAATTTAAAGAAACCCAAGTTAAAAGATCATATGAAAAGGACTACGAGTTGCACATATTTTGTAGTTACATTTTGTAGCTGTAAATTTTCAAAAATTGTGATATTTGAATAGCCCGAGAAAAGACAAGTCCCCCCAGGAATTCCTATGAACCAATTTACAAATGAAAAACAACCAACGGGCTATGTCTTGCCTAAAAGGTTCATTCTGGCAAACTGGGGTATCTTAAATATTTTTGTATCTTACTGCGATTCAGTAATATTTCGTCATCAGTACATCCATATAACCTTGTACAGCCTGTTATAATTGGTATTATTCTAACTTAAAGAATGATGATTGTTTAGTTTGGTCATTACTTATTTCTTTCATTGACACTACATATTGAACATCGGTGGGCATTCAATAATAATAATAATAATTAAAAAAAAAAACAGCGTCATTTAACAAAAAGTATGGCCACTAAAATCTGATTTCTTATGAAAAATCAGATCTACCTAGCCTTCTAGAACTAACTCAAAAACTTTTCCTTTTTTCGCACTCGTGTCACTCTCGTTGCAATACCAGCTGTAAGATTTTACAGTATGAGCATTATTTTCTCAGTATCAGAGAATTAAAAAAAATTGCTTGAAAGAAAAAAAAGGACAGTCTTATTTATAAGAATCAAAACATTTATTCTTATCTACTTTGAGGACCGTTAGTCCTCTAAGTGGATGAGAATATGTAACGGATAAAAAAACCTTAGCTACCTTTTATATTCCCCCCTATTGGAAAAAGCATACGCCACTTTTTAGCGAGAACAAGGACATTCGAAAAATTAAATTCTTAGGCCATATTTTTTCAGTCAGATTGGGGTAAGGGTAATTTGGCCCAATTTCATAAAGGGTCCTGTGTATGGGAATGTCAGTATAAGCAAAACCCAATAACGATAAAATAAAAACAAACTTGAAAAAATTCATAACTGCTTTTTTTTAACTAGGCGACAGTAAGCTTTTGGGTTTTGTTGTTTTCATGTAGCTATAAATTTTCTGACTCAGCTCAGTTCCTCGCCTTTGAAAATAAGGCTATGGGAGAAAAAATAAAAGAAAAAAAAATCAAAGATTTGTGCCGTGTTGTGTTTTTGACGGGTAAAATTGAGTTTCCTCCTTTCACAAAAAAAAAGAATTTGAAAAGCATTGAAACTGGACATGTTATAGACAGAGGCATCACACACGGAAAGGGAGGAGTGGTAAATGTCTGCCTCCCTCGATGTGTTTCCCTGGTTGATTAAAGGAAGAATTTGGAATTACTTCTCAAGGCATCGTGATTTTGCCACATTTTTACTACTTTGCAAAGATTCTACCGAAACTTTAATCTTGGTCGGTAAAAATGACCTAACAATCTGTGAATTCCCTTTTTTCTTTCGTAAATGACAAATCTAGTCGTAGGTACTATTATCCTTCAGCTCACCTAACGAAATACATAGGTAGGCGTCCCTTGTTTATCTCTCATTCCAGGCAATCTAACGGTCCTATATCAATTTTAAATTCTTGGTCAACCTGCCTGATACTCTAGACAAGCATGACTTGCTAAAAGATAACAAACAAATATTGGTCAAATAAGAGAGGCACACTTACTCCCGCCGTTTACCCGTGCCAAATTAACCAAACACTTAGACAACTATAGGTTCTATCACTATCTTAGCTCTATGACTATCTACCTTGGTTCTACTGCCCTAGCAATGACCTAATATCTATTAACACATCAACTAACATCGTTTTTATGCAATCCTAATAAGGAGGGGGGGGGGGTTAATGCCAGGTTTGCTTCTCACTTAATTGGACTATCTGTCTTGGCTTTATCAACAATTAGCCATGACTTGTTGCCCACAACTATTCCATTTCAATTCACCATAAAATGAAATTGACTCCTGAGCTCGTCTCCGAATGCACACATAAAAAGCTCACACACATATGTTTGACATCTAAAGAAATTAGCTTAATTCGTTGCTAAAGGGGGGGGGGCATTTTTTAGGCCTTGGCGCATGAATTCTTTCAAATCAGCGGATTTTTTGGGGAAAATCGTTCATTCAACACATTTATATTAGAAAAACGAGCTGTCGGTGCATTTTCTCTTTACTGGAGGTGCAACTTTAAATTAAACATCTGGCAACAATGAAACAAAGCAGTATACTGTCCTAGTCGGGATGACAATGATGAACCTTGTATCAATTCTGTTCTACACATTTGATCAAAATAGTTTCTTTTACCTGTTGATGGTAGCTCTCGCGAAGTCTTTCGAGTTGCTGTGAGCGGTATTGTTCCAAACTGTCAAGCATTGTTTTAATACGTTTTGCTTGTGGAGATTCTTGCTTTTTACAACAACATTGCCAACCACACCTAGAAACGAAAAACCAATTTAGCTTTGCTCTTTTCTTTCGACTTAACAAAGGCCTTCAATCCAATTCTGACGCATAGCCTAGTTTAAAAGGATGAACTAGAATTATGATTTGTAATATTGGCTTGTTTGCATCTATTTTGCTCATTGCTCGAAAGACATTTTGTCCATTATCCAAATTATTTAGACCAAATAACTATTAAGCTTTCGCACTGTTCTTTATTCGAGATCAAATTAAAAAAAACAAGTTTTTTTAACTGAAAGTAAGGAGCGACATTCAAATTTAAAACGAACAGAAATTGCTTCGTATATGAAAGGGGCTGCTTCCTCATCAATGCCCCGCTCTTTACGCTAAGGTTTGACTCTTTCTCTCAACTATACTTTTTAAAACAGTAAAAATCTTTAGCGTAAAGAGCGGGACGTTGATGAGGAAGCAGCCCCTTTCATATACGAAGTAATTTCTGTTTGTTTTAAATTTTAATGTCGCTCCTTACTTTCAGTTAAAAAAAACTTGTTTTTTTATCTAATTTCTGAACGTTTTTGAATCAATGCATGTTTTGATTTTGGCTCTCCGCAGAGGAATAATTAAAACGAAATTTGCATTTTGTTTTGGCTAAATGGCTTTCTCATAGTCTTGATCGAATGATTTTGAGAAAAAAAGGAGTGGGGGAGGAAGCCTAGTTGCCCTCCGATTTTCGGTTAATTAAAAAGGCAAATAGAACTTTTAATTTTTTACGAATGTTTTTATTAGTAAAAGATATACGTATTTTATAAATTAGCTTACGTAACGAACTTTTGTATTCTCATGTTTTTATTACAATTATGAGGGGGGTCACCCCCTGGTCAGTACCTGTTCTTTACACTAAAGCTTAAATTTTGTCCCAATTCATTAAGAATGACCCCTGAATCACAAAAGCCGTAGAATAAATAGTTGAAATTACAAAAAATACTTTAGGGTAAAGAGCGAAGTATTAGGAGGAGGTGAGCCCCTCACATGTGTAATAATTTTTGTTCGTTTTAAGTTTTAATGCTGCTCCTTACTTCCAGTTGAAAAAACCTTTTCATATTTATTTTTTCCTTGTTTTTTTTTTTTAAATAATGCTAGAAAATGCTGCGCTCCCTTCATAGAAATTTTCTTCCTCCATTACAAATTCCTCGATGGAAAGTTCCCCCAACATACCCCCCTCTTCTCAACCCCTCCCGCAACCAAAAAATCCCCCTGAAAACGTCTGTACACTTCCCAATAACCGTTACTATATGTAAGCACTGGTCAAAGTTTGTAACTTGTAGCCCCTCCCACGGGGACTATGGGAGAGTAAGTGGTCTCCAAAGAAATAGTTTTAAGGTTTTTTGACTACGCTGAATAAAATGGCTATCTCAGAATTTTGATCCGTTGACTTTGGGAAAATAATTAGCGTGGGAGGGGGTCTAGGTGCCCTCCAATTGTTTTGGTCACTTAAAAAGGGCACTAGAACATTTCATTTCCGTTAGAATGAGCCCTCTCGCTACATTCTAAGACCACTAGGTCAATACGATCACCCCTGAAAAAAAAAAAAAAAAAAAAAAAAAAAAAAAAAAAAAAAAAAAAAAAAAAAAAAAAACACGCATCCGTGATCTGCCTTCCGGCAAACAATACAAAATTCCACATTTTTGTAGATAGGAGCTTGAAACTTCTACAATAGGGTTCTCGGATACGCTGAATCTGATGGTGTGATTTTCGTTTAGATTATATGACTTTAGGGGGCGTTTCACACAATTTCCTAAAATAAGGCACATTTTCTCAGGCTCGTAACTTTTGACTAAACTTGATGAAACTTATATATTTAAAATCAGCATTAAAATGCGATTCTTTTGATGTAGCTATTGGTATCAAAATTCCATTTTTTAGAGTTTTGGTTACTATTGAGCCGGGTCGCTCCTTACTACAGTTCGTTACCACGAACTGTTTGATCAGTTAAGTTTGCGCAATGAAAAACGGAGAATTGCGGTCTTTCTAGACTAATATTTTGAGTTTTGTTAGTGTAGTAGTCATATCCACTCGTGAAAAAAGCATACCGACGTATTTTCTAAAAGTCTCGTATAGTAGATCTGCATGGGTGACTTTGGAGTTTTGGGGCCAAATCTTTACTGCAATTACAAAGATGTATTTGAATGAGAAAAACGCTTACTATTTTGATTTGTGATATACCAAAAGAATTTGATTGAAAAACAGTCCTTGAATATTCCTTTTCGAAGTAGGGATTAACTCGTTTAACACAAACAACCCCTCAAATCATTGTCCCCAATCTTTTTTTCTTTTTTTGCGATTTTGTATTTGAAGACTGGGTCAATAGCAAAAAAAAAAACGGGAGACGTCCGAATTTTAAAGTGATGTTTAAGTGCTGCAGTTAACACGAAGATTCAAAAATAACTACTGAGTTTAGCCAAAAAAATTCTTCTTTGCTCTAGTCTCTAATCAACTTGGTTATTATTTATTGTGTGCTATCAGTAAAGTTTGATCTAGATGAGTTTTTTTGTAACTAATAGCATAAAAAACTGACCTTTCGACAAGCATCTTAACCAGGAGGACTGTTACGACGATAATCATAAATGCAACGCAAGTAGCAAGCCCAGCAACGACGCTAAATACTTTTGTCTCGTGAATTGTTCTTGGATTCATTTTTAGCGTTACATACGTTGTAAAATCAGAAACAGCATTTGAACCTGTACATGTATAACGTCCGACGTCCTTCCTTTCCACTCTTGGGATGAGTAATTCTCCTGTTTCTAATGCCTGGGTCATATTTTCATCCATAAGAACTTCAGATGACCATTTATAAACAGTATTATATGGGGTAATCCAGGTTATACTAGGTGCAGGATTACCTCTGAATGTGCATCTCAAAATGACTCTGTCGTAAATGAAAACGGAAGAAAGAGACGTGGAGTTTTGGAGTTCAACTTTTGAGCAATTTTCTAAGGGCATTGCTTCATTTAAGTGCAGACCCGAATATTTTCCTTCACCACATTCTAAGTTACTTCGATTCCAGTGATGTAGCCAAAGGTGGCCACAGTCGCATACTAAATTGTTACCATGCGCTAAAAAATATTCCAGTTTAGCTTTTATTAACGACTTAGGAATGTACTTTAAGGAGTTTTCACTTATATTCAAAAATTTGAGTGAATATGGAAAAAATACCCCTTGGAGTGAAACAAGTTTCTTGTTCTGGGTAAGAACAAGCTTATCGAGTTTTGACAGAGGAGTGAAAACCCTATCACTTAATTTATGCAGTCTTGGCATTTCAGAAACATAAATCTCTTTCAGGTTGGGTGTTGATAGAAAAATATCACTAGACATTTCTTCAAGATTAATGCCATCAAGAATAAGCTTGTCAAGCATCGGTAGGTTCAAGATTGGAAGTTTTTTCAAGTTTGTATTGGCAAGGCTTAGGAATGTTAGCACTGGCATGTCGTCCAATCGATCTATGTTGCTTATTGGGTTTTCGGAGAGGTCCAAAATTTCCAAGGCTCTTCTTGGATAATCTGGCATCGTTTTTAATTGTACATTATGTAATATAATCACACGTATCGCTATGGGAAAAATAATATCGGTGTATTTGGCATCGGTTATTTTAAGGGTATCTAGTGCTGGTAACTTCTTTACATTTACTATCACAGTCTCACTTTTCAACACTTGAATTCGACTTATATTAGTGGCAGTGGAGCTGCTGAAGTACAATTGAACCAAAGAGGAATTACTAATTTTGACAACTGCTAGGTTTGGTAAATCACTCAAATTAACAGTCACATTTCGAGCATTGGAAATGTAAACATTGGTTGCATTTGATTCTATTTTGGAAGTCACCAAACTGCCTTCAGCTTTGCAGTCGTACTTCATCCATCCCTGCTCTTTCGCGAGTTTGCATGTCTCCTCTGCAGAAACGTTAAAAGAGGGGGTGATGATGACGAAAATAAGGAAACAGAAGATCCAAAAATGTTTCATCCTTGGAATGCTTTACTGTATTTCCATTATGAAGCTGGGGGGCTCAAATCTGGAAAATAAATATATTATTTCGGCATTTGATTATTAAATAATGTTGCTCGTATTTTTTAAGTTGCTAAGCCATGCTCATACTAAAATAAGATGAAATGCATGATAACATGCCACATCTGACTGGAATACACCTCAAACCATGGAGAAACACAGGAAATTAACCACGTTTAATCGTCTATATTGCATATTCAGATTCCAGTCGACTTAGCTTATTTTTGTTAAATCATCTATTATTATTCAAAAGCCATTTTGTCCTTGCTGAGTTTATACTAAAACTTTTCAGTAATCGACAATTAATTAAATCCACTTTGTAGCGTTTAGTGTTAGTGTAATCAATTGACTGACCCATAACTTTGAAACTTCAAAATGGACAATGAAAATTATAAAATTAACGTTGTACTAAGGATTGTTAGTACACCCTACTATCAAGGATTGTTGTGTTTGATCCTTTGCTACACAGGGAGCCCCCCTTCTGTCTGCCTTTGCATAGGCCTTTTTTCAAAGGATATTAATATAGACTTTTTGCCTTAGCAGCCAAAGCACCAACGATGACTTTACTGGCTCTCCTTGCATAAAAGCTCCGTAGTGTTGTTCCTTTACTTGATTGGTTTTTCATGACACAAAACAGTATCTTTCGGTCACTTTCAAATATTCCTTCAAACATCTCCTGAAATTAATTTAAACAACTCTCTGGACAATAACATATACGTTCTCAGTTCCAAGACTCGCAATGATTTCCCTTTCAAAAATGAAAAGAAATGTATTTGAGTCTACTTTCTCACTATCAGACCTCTTCTACATTCTGATCCCCCCCCCAAAAAAAAATATAACTTTGGCTTGGCTAACGTTGGTAGAGTATAATGAAAAAATCTTTCGTTTCTTTTACAGAATAATCACACATCAGTCTTCTGGCAAACAATACAAAATTCTGTATTTTCGTAGATAAGAGCTTGAAACTTCTATAGTATGGTTCTCTGATACGCTGAATCTGATTGTGTGATTTTCGTTAAGATTATATGGCTTTTAGGGGATGTTTCCCCCTATTTTCTAAAATAAGGCAAATTTTCATGGGTAAGACTAAACTTGATGAAACTTATATTTTGAAAATTAGCATAAAAGTACGATTATTTTGATATAACTATTGATATCAAAATGCAGTTTTTTAGAGTTTCGGTTAATATTGAGCTAAGTCGCTTCTTACTACAGTTCGTTACAACGAACTGTTTGATTAAAATCGACTTGACAGGTTTTTAGGTCTTTCTCTGCATTGCATTATGTCCTGATTCATCGGTCAATAGTAAAAATTTGTAATGTCACATTTATCTATGAACTTGCCATTATAAAATCATTGAAATGAGGGGCACAAACCTCATCATTGAAATGAGGGGACGAAATTAAATTTGTTCTCCCAACTTATCTTGAAAAATCAAAGAAAAGCACCCATAAAATGTATACTAAACAAAAAAATAGAATATAATTAAGATGTAAAAATCGATGAGAACACAATTTAACGATAAGATTCATTTTAGATAACTAATCTTGATAGATAACAGAAAATTGGTGATTGACAACAACTGGACTAAATCAAAATGTATTTAAAAGCCGCCAATTCCACAGGTTTATGAAATATACACAAAGATTGATTGTATCTTAGCTAAGTTGAATGGGGTTACAGAGAAGACTTCATTCCCTAATAAAAACAAGAAAAGTCGGCCATTTCTTATTATATACATAAATTTTAATGCACTACTTTAAATCTCGAAGGCAAACTAAAAATTGAAATTTTGTCCAATCCCAAGTAACGTCTTTGGCGTGTTAAATCAAACATTGAGCCCAACTTGGGTTGTTTGTACGAAATCCTTAGTACAAAATAACAAAATAATCCACCCAAGCAGTAGAGCTTGTCTGTGGAGTGGAAAATATCTGATTGACACATCTTAGAAAAAGGAAAAAAACGTTTTTCCAAATATAAATAAAGCGACCCTGACAATTGTCTCTGCCCACTCACCCCCCCCCCCCTATTTCCACTGGTTGGACAGCAAAAATTGCTCTATCTCGAAAATTGGCACCGTGAACGAGCTTTTGATGAGCATTGAGTTCCAAATTTGTAATATTGGTGCAGGATTCTTTTTCTGAACTATGCATTATAATAACAAAGTGATACTACCTTTTTGGTTCCCCGTTCAATACTGTTAGCAAAACGCCTGGTTCTGCTTCAAATACGAATAAATGCAGCCGTTCTAATGGGGCTAGATTGAAAAGTTTGTTGGGTAATTGTTAAATATCTCGACTTGACTCAAGAAGTGAGATCTGCATGATGTGTTTAAAACCAGTTTGTCTGTTGTATTCGGTTATAATTAGCTTTGTCTCAGTGACGGAAAACTATAATGCAGGTATGTTTTAATCAAATATTTAATATATAGAATTGCTATATTCTTTGGGTTATGTATTAAATATAATACGTTCTAGGCGGCCTCCTTTCACTAATTCTCTACTGTAGTTTCTATAATTTTGTTACTAAAATATTATGTTTTCATCATATTTTAGTATATTTCATTACGATTAGCCTAACTTCACTTCTTGAGTCTGCTTGGGATATTTAACAACTACCGTTTGATTCTGTTGTCTGAATTATTTTTGCTTCGCTTGTTAATGCCAGCGTGAAGAAAAAACCAACACCTAACAAAGTCAGCAAAGTTTTTCGCCTTGCCCAGGGCTATATCCAGGCGAAAAGAGAGGGGGTTGGGACGGAATTATTACGATCATGTATAGTGCCAAGAATGTCCCAAATACACTTTAATAAGGTAGGAGCATTAATACAATTATAATTAATAAAATATTTAATTTCAGATATAATGGTTGCTAACGTGACAATGCATCCATTACCCTCTTAGATGAAACCAAATAAAGCCCTAGTTTATGCATAAAATTTTGGTGATTCAGTTGGTTTGCTGAATTACTTGCTATACTTTTTACTTGTTAACAGGTGATTCATAATGTCTAATAATGCCTATTTGAAAGAAAAAAAAATCTTTTTGCTTCTCGACTTCCCTGATATCCTGACGCTATAAAATTGGAAGTGATAGGATATCCAGTAGGGTATATTAAATTTTATGAATGTAATGAAATAAGAATTTTGTTATTGAGCTGGATATAAATACTGTAGGCCCATTTTAAATAGTTAATTACCTTAAACTAATACTGGACACCAACTTGTCTTTTCAGGCACTCTAAAATGTAAGGGTGGGTGAAAGATCCCATTTATTTCACTCGCACCAACTTAAAGTGCGCTAGCCAACGTATCCTGTCAAGATTTTCCCAAGCTAAACCAGCCCTAGCCTACTCTGTGTAGACTAGAGTTGAAAACAATTCTTGAAAATTAAATGTTTGCGCATAAGTAGCCCATATAGTCTACTTACAGAGAAATTGCAGATAGCCTAAGATTCCTTTAAAAATAGATTCTACTTTTTCAACTATCAGTGAAATTTTCGGTAAAATTCTAGTTAATTGACTTCTTGCTATCTCAGAAAGGGTTTAAGTTAGGAAAATGAAATTTTCAGAGATGAATCTACAGACTAAATTATGTCCCGGGAAAGTATTTTGAAGCAACCACCTCCACTCCTTCTCCCTCTAGTGGGCCCTGACCTTTGATGACCTTTAAAAATATGTATGTTATAAAAGTGAAACCTTGCAAAATAAATTAACTAGAATTTTACCAAATTTTCTACTTTTTCAATGAAGAGGCCAAAAACTGCAATAAAAGCGGGGCGAATGCTCTTTTTTTTCAATCTAGGCTACTTACTTTGCCGAAGATTCGACGTACCAGCTTCCCAAACTCTTTGGACTGGCATATATTTGATTACAGAACCGTTTGACTGACAATTGAATGTATGTATATTTCCTGAAATCATTAGCCTATGAACTTACATTGAAACATGGTCAAAATTTTAATCTCAGTCCTCATTTTCAAGTATAATCACTTGTACAGGCAATTCAATTCACAGCAAAAACGGTTAGTAAAATACACACCACCATGAATCCTCGTGATTTAGGAAAGCATGTCTAGGAGCCTAAGAGACAGAGCCCAATGTCTCCGCCCATTTATGTTTCTCTCCCAGATTACGGTTCGCTCTTGATAAAAAAAATAAAATAAATAGGTTCTATGACCATGGCAGGAAAATGCAGTTTTTTTTCCTCGATGGGCTGGTTATAGCATTTTGGAATTAATGGTATGCTGACACGGTTTGGGCTAGTACTTGGTATGCTCTTAAAGCCGTGATTAAGTGAACTGATGGAACTCGAAAATCCCATGTTAAAATTGAAAATTTATATTTAAAAAGTACTCAAGTATTCATTGGTGGAAGATATCGCTTTTAATACCAGACCGTAGCTTCTTGAAGATGCTACAAAATGTTTGCTAGGATTTTGCTCTATTTCCTCTAATTGCTTAGAAATCTTAGAAAATGTCTAGCTCTTTTTCACAAGTGTACTCCATGAAGGATATTGCTTTTAGAACAAAATCGGTACTGTCATGAACAGAAGACAATAACCTATAAAATGATTGCAACCATCTTTCGACGTATTTTCCTTTTTTCGAACAGTCCCATAGAATATTTTCAGCTACCTGAAATTTTTACAAGTTTTTTGCCAGAAAGAATCGTTTCAGATCGCCCTAGAGACCAAATTGACAACCTGGTATAATTAACCTGCTATTTCCGCCAATGAATAAGTGCTATTTGAAGGGTTTTTGAGAATCGACGATCTCTAGAGAATCGAGAGACAGAAGGTTACCCTAACTTCAATTTTAAACCTCGATGTTTCCAAGTTCACTTAATCACGGCCTTAATAGAACAGAACCACAGCTTAGATACCAAAATATTAGTATCTATGCTGTGTACAGAACTTCATTGTAGTACTACTTTTTTAATAGACGCTGATTGTTTTTTCCATTCCACGGTATTGAAATAGATGGTAAAATTTTGACTGAAGTCCAAACTGAAGAAAAATCGACGGTTTGATTCCTCTTGTTATTCAAATAAATTGGAAAAAAATATTGATGTTCCCCAGTTTTTTTCCTGTATGAGGGGACTCGGTTGCGCGTCTTTGCGAAAGATCCCAAAACTGCATTGGTGCTCTCATCCTCGCAAAGGAAGGTGCTGTTACATTGCACCGAAGTGTGTGTTTGGGGTCCCAAGCGTTATTGAGTACTTTATGTATCTTAATATAAAAGAATGTAACGTCAGCGTAAAATGGACGATTCTTTAACTCAAAAATTTGGACAATATTACCTAGAAATTCGGCTTTTAAGGCTAAGTTTTTCAGAGGCAATCTTATTCATGAATTTTGTATCAATTTGGATAAGGAATAGAAGTGATTCCTTGTTCTCAGCGAAGAATTTGGAAACATTTTGTTATAAGTAAAGTACACATAACTACTTGATGAAAGCCCCTCCCCGCCTATTCACGTAATTTTTGCTAGATTCAAGTTTTAACGTCTCTGTGGCACATGTTAATTAAAAGAAACACAGTCGAGAAGTTAGCTGAATGCAAGATTTGAGAAAACCAGTTTCAAAGACAAATGACGAATGGCAGAATCCATTGGACTTGTATAATTTGAGCTAAATATTTGCACATTAGCAGGGTCGGGGGATTAAGTTAGGCTAGGGGAGCTGTCAAAATACTTTACCCCCACCCCATAATGTGCAAATATATAACCCAAATTATGTTATTATATAAACTAAAGGTTATATGATGGTTATATTTCATTAAAATTAAGCTAACTTCACTTCTTGGGCGTATTTCGTTTAATTAACAAGTACCGTCTCTCTTGACATGTTTAAAAAAAATCGTTTTAGTTGTCATTAACCCCAGATTTAATTCGCGATTCTCTGAAAACCGATAAATTCGGCCGGTTAGTAATAGCTCGTATTTATTCGCCTATTGCGTTTCAAAAAGTTTAAACTAAAAATTCAATCGTTTTGAATTTTACTGATAATTTTTCACATTAAATGAGCACACTTGAATACTTCCATTCTTAAAGCATTGTGATGAAAAAAAAATTATTCATGATAAAAAAAAAAGTATTGATCTCGGTGAAGTACAAGTTAGACTTGAGCTTCACGACCAGTAGTTGAGATGATAGTATTTATTTCACGGGAGAAACTTCTACTTTTTATGTTATTCACTTTCTGGGGCTTTTTAAGCTCCAAATGACAAAATTACATTTCGTAATGACGAAGCGTCAATAAGTTGTAGCTTGAATAAGCAGGCATATGACCATGTAAGATTAATAAACATTTTGGTTAATTTTTGTCAATTTTGCTTACACAACATAAATCAAATACAAAAAAGGAAGAAATAAATCATTTAATCGCCTATTTCATGTTCTTTCCAAGCGTAACTACTTAAAAAAAAATCTAATGAAATTAAAGAGCGAAGTTGAAGCTTAAAACGAACAATAATTACCCCTTTGCGGTTTGTGCAACATATTTTTAAGAAAAATGTTTTAAACAAACTGGCTAGTGCTATTTCCCTATGTGTATAGACCTCTGAAATGTTAACGCTTTACTGAAAACAAAAACCGACGCAACAATACAGAAATGGATACAGGAAAACCCTTAAGCAATCTGCAGAAAATAAAAGAAAAATTCATAAAACTCTAAATAGTCTTATACCTATCATGAATTCAATTACTTTTACAAAACGATTTTAGCTCTCTAAAAAACTAATGAAAGTTTAGTTTTCAGTAAAGCGCTACTTTTCAGGACTCTTGCTTGTTTTCAGTTTCCAGAATTAGGTTGCAGCTGTCGCTGCAAC
This sequence comes from Artemia franciscana, assembly GCF_032884065.1. Classification (NCBI taxonomy): domain Eukaryota; kingdom Metazoa; phylum Arthropoda; class Branchiopoda; order Anostraca; family Artemiidae; genus Artemia; species Artemia franciscana. The sequence continues at coordinate 28,855,590 of NC_088865.1, read as the reverse complement.
CATAATAACTACTATTTCTTGTAATTCTGCCTCAGCCCCACCCCCAACAGGGGCAGATATAGCCTTAGCTTATGCACAAAAGTTTGTTTATTTTGAAGTTTTTTTTTTGGCTTTGTAAGGTATGTAAAGTTTTGATTGGTTTTGCTCATACAACAGAAATCAGAAAAAAGAAGATTTATACCATTTGGTTTCCCATTTCATGTTCTTTCCAAATATAATAACCACTGCCATTGTAATTGTACCTCAGCTCCACCCTCTACCTCCATTGTATAGGCTTGTGCCGTTTTTTACTTTTTTATGAATGTTCGGTTCAAAACTCAAATAAGACTGCTTTTGAACTTCCGCTGCTTTTCGGCTCCCTGTGGATCCCTCAACGAGGCCATCAGAAGTACCACCCAAGATATAGCTCAAGCTGTTTATACATTCCCCTTGTTTCCTGGCTTTAGACCAAAGACAATCTGTGTTCCAAAATTGCAAACTCATAGAAAAAATAATACGCAAGTCTCACATTTTAACATGAATATTGTCTCCGAACTTGTATATTACGTTCCCAAGCCAGGCACGATAAAAACAAAATATATTTCTGTAGAGATGTTAGTCTGGTGAGGGAGGGGTTGACATAATTTTTAGGTAAAGAAAAATTGCTCAAACATTTGGTTTTTATAGACAAAATCATATTTTGTAGATTCTTTTGTATTGCTTTCAGCCGCCTATTTTTGCTGGATTTCGTTTTATTGGAGAAAATACAGTCCATATTAATGGAAATCCGCTAGCGCAAAATAGATGACAACTAACGACTGATTGAAGTCGAACTTAACAAACAGTTTGGCGTAACGGACTGTAAAATGGTCCTAATAGTGCAGGCACTCTAAAAGCTAGACTTTAAATAAATATATATACATAAAAAGATTTGGTTTTTCTTGATGATTTCAATGTGTAAAATTCATTAAGTTAAAAGTTACCCAATAAAAGCTACGAGCCTGAGAAAATATATCCTACAAAACTCACTTGTGGGTGCTTTGTGGTCCAAAACACCCACAAAATGTGGAGCGATCTTGACGAAAATCACCATCAAATTCAACTTACCAGAGAATTTCATTACAGAGGTCTTAATTCCCTATTTACGAAAATGCTAGATATCACGTTTTTTTTCTATTTTTGATAAGAATGATGACATGATACGTGTTTATTTGTTCTTGTTTATTACCAGGGGTGATCGTATCGAACCAACGATCATAGAAAACCAGAAACCTCATTTGGACGGAAATAAGAAGTTCTGGCGCCCTCTTTACATAATTAAATAAAAAAAAATTTCAACTGAAAGTAAGGAGCAACATTAAAAATTAAAACAAAAGGAAATTACTCCGTGTATGGAAGTGGCTGTCTCCTCCCCACTCTTTACGTTAAAGTTTTTTACTACTTTAAAAAGCGTCTTATTCTAATTAAACGACCCTTATGTTTCAGGAGTTACTCTTAAAGAGTTTTGACAGAGTCAAACTTTAGCGTAAAGAGCGGGGTCTTGAGATTTTTCAATAAATCATTGAAAAATCATGAATATGCAGTTCTTAGATTCGCTGTCCCGGTTAGTACATTTTTGAATTTTAAAACAGCAAAAGTTTCTTCATTTTCATCGATATTCATCAGAAGGGACGTGGATTTTGAAACAAATGTTAGAACAGTGGTGTAGGGGGAAGGACTGGAGAAATCAAATCATGTAAGCCGTTCATTAAGAGTTCGCAACAGGCCCATACGAACGGACATTGTTGGTTTGGTGGCTACACAATACATAAGCAGTACGATTTACCTACATGCTTTTATTAATTTATCTTGTTTTCCTTTGCTCATTTCTTTTTTAGTTCGATTATGTCTTTAATTGTATAATTCTTAAGTGTTTTGTTTTCTTTCGCAACTAGCATTTTCTCAATAACCAAACATAAAATACAGGGTTGATAATTTTTTGCGAATCTTGGACAAAATTGTGCTTTAATTTTCGCCCACCTTACGCCCGAGAAACACTTCGCGTTTTTTACCCAGCGTTTGTTTTACTGAGCGTTTCTTAGGGGTGTATAGGATAGTATTGCGACATGCACATAAGGTGGTACAAAAAGATCGTTTATTTTAACGCCCACGCCGCTATATTCGGCCCATGGAAGCAATTGGAAACGTACACACTCGGCGTTTTTTTTTTTTTTTTTTTTTTTTTTTTTTTTTTTTTTTTTTTTTTTTTTTTTTTTTTGCGGCTGCCGATGAGAGAGTGTGTTTGCAGAATGTATATCATGAAAACAAATAGATTGGAAGTCATACATTTTCCTATTAAGGAAGAAAGCAATTGTATAAAAAATGAAAAAAAAAAAAGCTAGATAATTTGATTAGAAAGTACCCAGAAATTCAAGGAAGTTTTAACTCTCAAAGGGTTGGGCCTAAATTAGCCCCTGCCCTCGATCCTAAACAAATCAAAGTTCATTTATCATAAAATAAAAAATGAGTTTTAATCCAATGTATGTGCCCTAAACTAAGAGCGATTTTCATGAAAAACTTGAATTCGTTTACATTAAGAAAATTGCTACCTTTTCTTTTCAGAATATCTTCTATTTTAACTGCCCCCCTCCCCCATGTCTTCGTTCAATAAATTCATGCGAATATAGGAGGGGGTACAATGTATTTTTAATGTGTAGGAGGGTTTGGGAATTTGTCGTTATTTTAAATGAACCCACAAAAAATCTTTGTTCAATGAGCAAACAAGGAATAATTAGTTCTAAACAGGTAACCTGTTTAACAGAAAACTTCTTCGAAAATTTATCTTAATAAACTCTTGTTAAACGGTTTAAGATCTAAGATCTATTTATGTTGTATCATATCTATTATGATCGACTTCTGTTGCCTCGGTAGAATTTTTTACCGCCGAGTGTTTACACGATGAAACTGTTAGGTTTAATTTATTTTGTCCTGTCAAAATCACTTCCGCTTCTGTATTTATTTTTGTTCCTCGAAAAAAAACATATTCATGAATTTCGTTTCAGTCTTATTATTAAAATCTCTGACTTGAAAATCTTTTACTTGAATCAAGTATCCTTTATTAGGATTTTGTTAAAAGAAAACCGGTTTATTATGAAACTCGTTTTCTTTGTTGCGAAGGGAACCACTTGCGTAATTAACATCTGGACTCAGACACCTTGCCAAAAATCAATAAGGCGAAATGAAACGCATCTGCCATCTATCCATTGAAATTACAGAATTACGTGGCGCGATAATCTGTATTATTCCGTTTAAAATATGTGACGAAAGAAAGGTTAACATGGCAAGGTCAAACTTATCAATGAAGAATGTTAATTTATCGATTGCTTTCTTTATGAGTTTTTAGAAATTAATTAAAGTTTATAAAATGCGCTAACTATGCTATGAAAGAATTTCACCTTTCAGAATATTTGAGATAATTAGGATTTGAACTAGAGCTGTTCCTAAGTCAAGTCAGTTAACTCCATAAAAAATAATAAAGATAGTTGATGAACAAAGCCTACCGTATAATTGGCTCTAGTTATAAAGGATTTTATTGGTTTGGCTTCTCAACACTTCATGCGACATTTTTATTTTTTTTATTTTTGTAAAATATGCCATGTTTGAAAATAAAATGGATATAAACCTGTGCCCGCTTCGAGACGAGTTCCGCTAAAGGACACAAATATTTTACATCTCTGCTATTTATTTTACATTCCAAAAAGTTTTCACCAGATTCAAGACTTAAGTTGACTTTGCTTTTACCAGATATGTTGCTTTTGAATTATGTGGATTTTTATTCAAGTATTAGTTCTAAGCAAATGGATTCGAATTTGTTGACTTGTGCCTTTTTTCCTTTCAGTGCAAAGACTTCATTGATGCGGGTGCAACACAACTTTTAACGCCTGCCGACGTAGTAAGCTCCTCTGACGTTACTTTTTCATGTTTATCTGACCCAATTGTTGTAAAAGAGGTAAAGCTTATTCTCTATTATGCTTTTATCCTCAGTTATATTATCATTTTTGGCCTATGTAACCTCTAACGACATATATTTATGAATTTCCATAATTTAAAAAATGCACAAGGCATTTCAAAAGCCACTCATGTGTACTCTAGTGCCAAACCATGAATACAGAGAACAGACTGGTAAGTAAGCATGAATATTATTTCATTGAAAAGAAACATTGGAGCTTTCGATTTTTCTTTTTCTTATACTTAAAGGAGAGAAATATTTCGATTGTGTTTTGACTGTTATAATGAAGTTAAAATTTGTATTTAAAGTAGAGGCGAAGAAAGGTACTAGGTTGGGTGTTGAAAAAGCAAACTTTTTGATACAGCGTTGTTTCTTTTAACTTATTTCTCTGTAACCTCGAAATTCTGTTTTTGCTCTTATTTTGTTCTAATTTTCGTTTTGGGAAGGTGTAAGGCCCTTCAAATGTTTTTCTGCTGACGGCCTTATGTCTTGTTTTGTTGTTATTTAGTTATTCCACTATTTCGGAAGTCCCATTTCAGAAATGTCTTCTTATGAAGTCTTTTTGTATATTCAACGAAAGGAGAATATGATCCTTGCCGATAATATGAATAATTTCGTTTCTTTCTTCTATAAGTTCATCTTGAGCTCTCTTTGTGAAAAATTTCAGAACTACCTGCATATTTTCCTAGCTTAGAAATTTAGTTTGGTAGTCGAGTATGGTTATTTTTTATACACCTTGTATAACAAGACAGAAGTTTGTGATGACCAAAATATCTATACTTAAAAAAAAACTGGTTGACAAATGCCTTATTTTTGACGGGTAAACAAAGCTAGTGGAAATAGAAAAATTAAGAAGCAGAAAAATTAAAGGATATTTGAATTATAAAGGAAATTAGGCTGAAATGATGTTTTTCGAAATATTGGGGAGGGGAATCTAGGGGGGAATGCCGCACCCAAAATAGCGCCACTACAACGAGCCCTTAAAGTTTCTGATTGGATAATATTACCTAACATATTTCCAGTCATGGAAGGGGGAGAGAATTTTCCTGGAGAACTACCACAGGAAAATCCCCCTCCTCCACCCTCTGTCGTTTAAGTTTTCCCCTTTTGTCTATTTTTACCCTGTAAGCGCTATGGCAGGCAGAGAGTTCCTCCAAATAATAACACTATACCCCCTCTCTCACCCCTCCATGGCTAAAATGTTCTTTGTGTTAAATTTTCGTTGTTAAATACCAGTCTACAAAACAAGCAGGTTGGGAGAAAAGGATAAGCATAGAGAGACAGAAAGAGAACATCAGCTTAAAATGGGTTTCTAGCCAAATGGATTCCCGCTATCCCTTGATTAGGAAGTAAGGCTAGGGCCGAATTTAAGTTTGGCTCTTCCTGTAAGCAAATGGTCGAAGTATTTTTCCTTGTCTTTTATCACAAACCAACTAGCTGTGTCTTTTGGTCCTCCATCACTTTTGATTATCTTGGGCTTTTTGATTGGGGCTTAAATTCTCAATATATTTATATGATTGTGCTATTTTGGCTTTTGTGTCTATGAAATGAAATGGTCAAACTTGAGTATTTGATTAAGCAAATGTTTGTATAAGCGGTGACGGCTATTTCGAGTTGTGAATTTCAAAAAGCAAACTATGTGTAAAGGTGTAATAGATTCATATGGTTGTATTGATTTTGGAAAATTGCAGAAATATAAAGATGTGTTGAGTCATTAAAATGTCTCAGCTGGAAATATTAAAAAGCTAAGACTACCGGTATGTGGATGAAATAATTCTAAGTATCTTCAGCCTTATAAAAAAAAAATATATATATATATGATTTTGTTTGCGCATCTAATACTTTATTTTCCACCTTTTTAGCTTGTATTTGGCAACTGTGGAGTTTTGCAAGGAATTTCACCTGGTAAAAAGTATGTTGAGATGACTAGTATTGACGCGGAAACCTCTCAAGATCTCCACGAGGTAATTAAATGTTTGCTGTTACACGATTATGCCTTTTAAGTATTTTTTTTCTTAAAGTAGGTTAAATCTATCTCCCCCTCCTCCCCCATGCGAACAATGCTGGATTTCCAAAGATTTGGAAAGTTTCGTTTGTTGTACGATTTTCAGAAGGGAAGTAAAGACCACTCCCTTCGGTTATTAGTATCATATGAAAACTAAATTTTTGCTGGTATCGAAATTTAAGCCTTTTCAACTTGGATTCCAGCGAGCTTGACTAATAAACCATATTTATTTGCTGCAAAATACAGAAATCAACTATGCTGTTGTGAACAAAATTTAAATAACCTAATATGATAAGTCACATTGATTACGAAAATCGGAATTAAAACTTTACACAGAGACCCCGCCAGTATTCATAAGATTTACTTTGTGATTGTTTAATTGGGCCTTATATTTACAATACAATTGGTTTAGTTATCTATGTGAATATTCTTGCGTTTTTTAGAATTTATACTGCCCCTGCCCGAAAAAATCTGCTGTGGACGTGTCTGTCGCAGAAACTAACATTTTTTTGCCTAGCTAGTTCATGTTGCTTGATAATGACTTGTATCTAGCAGATAACCTAAAAACTCTTCGTTTTTTCACAAGCGGCCTCTGAAGTGGCGGCGCCTCACTGGCAGTTCCACGTGTGGATCTTTAGCTTGAATATTATGTCTTTATGGCACTTGGTATCAACCAAGTGACATATAGCGATCGCAAATTCTCTCGGTCTGTCTGTCCCGGTTTTGCTACTTTAGGCACTTCCAGGTAAGCAAGGACGATGAAATTTGGCAGGCGTATCAGGAACAAGACCAGATTAAATTAGAAATTGTCGTTTCCCCGATTCGACCATCTGGGGGGAGGGGCGTTGATGGTTAAATCGGAAAAATTAGAAAAAAGGAGGTATTTATAACTTACGAACGGGTGATCAGATCATAATAAAATTTGATGTTGTGAAGGATATCGTGTCTCAGAGCTCTTATTTTAAATCCCGACTGGATCAGGTGACATTGGGAGGAGTCGGGATGGGCAAACCGAAAATCTTGGAAAACGCTTTAGACTGGAGGAATCGGGATGAACCTTGGTGGAGAAAATAAGGACAAGTCCTAGATACATGATTTACATAATCGGAACGGATCTACTCTCTTTGGGGGAGTTGGAGGGAGGGTTAATTCTGAAAAATTAGAGAAATGAGGTATTTTTAATTTATGAAGGAGTGATCGGATCTTATTGAATTTGATGATTCGAAGGATATCGTGTCTCAGAGCTCTCGTTTTAAATCCCGACCATATCTGGTGACATCGGGGGGAGTTAGGAGGAACCTAAAATTTTGGAAAATGCATAGAGTGGAGGGATTGGGATGAAACTTGGTGGGAAAAATAAGCACAAGTCCTAGATACGTGATTGACATAACCGGAACGGATCCGCTCTCTTTGGGGGAGTTGGGGTGGGAAGAATTAATTCTAAAACATTAAAAAAATGCGGTATTTTTGACTTACGAAGAAATGATCAGATCTTTATGAAATTTCATATTTAGAAGGATCTTGTAATTCAGATGTCTTATTTTAAATACCGACTGGATCCAGTGTCATTCGGGGGGGGGGGGGGGGGAAATCTGGGAAAACGCTTAAAGCGGAGAGATCAGGATGAAACAAGTCCAAGATAAGTGACTGACATAACCGGACCGTATCCGCTCTCTTTGGTGGAGTTGGGGGGGGGGGGAGGGGGGTAATTCGAAAAAATTAGAAAAATGAGGTATTTTTAACTTACCAACGGGAGTTCAGATCTTAATACAATTTGATATTGAAAAGGACCGTGTGCTTTAGAACTCTCATTTTAAATCCCGACCAGATCCAGTGACATTGGGGGGAACTGGAGGGGGAAACTGGAAATCTTGGAAAACGCTTAGAGTGTAGAAATCGGGATGAAACTTTATGGGAAGAATAAGCACAAGCTATAGATAGATGATTGACATAATTGGAACGGACCTGTTCTCTTTGGGGGAGCTGCGGGTTGTTAATTTAAAAAAAAATAGAAAAATTGAGGTATTGTTAACTTAAGAACGGGTGACCGGATCTTAATAAAATTTTATATTTAGAAGGAACTCATGTCTCACAGCTCTTATTTCAAATCCTGACCAGATCTGTTGAGATTGGGAGGAGTTGGAGGGGTAAACTGGAAATATTGGAAAACGTTAATAAATGTCGTATATTCGTGATTGACGTAACCGGACTGGATCCGCTCTCTTTGGGGGAGTTAGGGGATGGGATTCAGTGCTTTGGCGAGATTGGTGCTTCTGGACGTGCTAGGACAATGAAAATTGGTAGGTGTGTCAGGGAGCTGCACAAATTGACTTGATAAAGTTGTTTTCCCCGATTCGACCATCTGGAGGGCTGAAGGGAGAGAAAAATCTAGAAAAATTGAGGTATTTTTAACTTACGAGTGGGTGATCGGATCTTAATGGATTTTGACATTTAAAAGGAACTCGTGACTCAGAGCTCTTATTTTTAATCCGGATCGGCATTGAGCCTCTGATTTTCCTTTTAAAGCCATTCTATTGATTCTTAAAATTTTGCTAGAGCTCATGCCATATGAGCTCTTGGCTTTTGGCTCTTCCGACCTCGTCACAAGTGCCATATGAGCTCTTAGCTCTTGTTTATCAAAGCGTCATTCTTTCAGTGAAACTGAAATCAATTGAAGCGAATTCATTTTTTCAATTTCCATTGCAAACCTCGTTGTATACTGCATGAAATTACTTTCCTGATGTGTGAATTTTTTCCAGTAACTGATTTAGCTCTAGTTTGCAATATTTATCAATTTCAACTAAGCGTACTTTAGCGGTTTTCATGAGCTCAACAAAAAATAATTTATGTGGCATTTAAGACAACCTGAATGCGCATACTTATGAATTGTGTTTAATTTAGAGTATTCAACTGGATTTTTATGTTGTTAACAAAATGCATGTCTGACCATTAAGCTGTTTTTTTTCTGGTATTACTTCACCCATTAAGAAGTCTATAAAAGAGTCAGTACTGACAGTTAAGATTGTCGGGTGTAGAAATGGCGTGTGTTTGCTCTTCTGAGTATTGAGGAGACAGACTTTTTACTAATTCAGGGACACCTTCAGCTCTGTCTTTGGATTTTTATTCTAACGCTCCTCATGAGGATCTGGTCCATGTTCATCTATGTCTATTATGCTTCTTCTGTTTCGTGTATAAAGAACATAGGTGCATTTCTTCTTATGTAATTGTCGTAACCGCGGAGCTACAATAGCTTGTTACAAACAACTTGTAGAAAAAAATAGTTTGGTGTGAAATTTAAAAATTGAAACTTAGGATAAACATATTCTTGAAACAGTAATTGAAGGCTGAAAAGGAACGTAGAAACAGTAATCAAAATCGTAAAACGGGAAGCTGTCGACAATCATTTCTCAGGGGGAAAATGTGCGCTTGATTTTTGTAACTCGAGATTTTGACTATGGTGCAGAAAATTTGCCTACAAATTTTTGCTGCTTTTTTGTTTTTTTTCAAGAAAGGCAGAATCACTCCTTGTACTGAAACTTTTAAATTATTTTAGGGAATTACCGCAAAAGGTGGAGTTTATCTGGAAGCTCAGATTCAAGGAAATAAGGCAAAGGCAGAAGAAGGCAGTTTGGTTGTTCTTGCTGCCGGTGACAGAGGCCTTTTTGATGAGTGTCAATCCGCCTTTTCCGCCATGGGAACAAGCGCCTTCTTTCTTGGTAGGTTAACTTTCACGAATTAACAAATTCGGTTTTTATGCTTATAGGCCTCATCTTAGAATTAAACTTAGTCCAATTCATTCAAAAAGAAAAGATTTAGAACTGCCTATGTTGTGATATAAAAATCAAAATTGGCAGTGAGGTAATCAGCTCCCTCCTCCTTCCTCTTCCTTTCCAAAACCCTAGATCCGCAACTGGCTTTGCTAATTTAATTTTATAGATATATATATATATATATATATATATATATATATATATATATATATATATATATATATATATATATATATATATATATATATATATATATATATATATATATTTATATATATATATACACAATAACATTAATCGCCAACACTATTTATAAGAAGACGCAATTTCAACTTTGCTTCATAGCTATTATTAGTTTTGTGCTGGCTTAATTCCTAGAGTTTTTGATAATTTTCCTGTGCTGAGAGCGAAAATGGTCTTCGATACCCACAATTGCAATAATGAATATCTAAATTAAGGTGCTAATTAGACCTGATGAATTTATCTTTGCATCCGCTGGTAAATTGAAGTTATTTATTATGAGATTTTATTGATTTATGATTTATTATGCTTTTCTGTTGAAAAAGTAGGTTAATATGTTCACCAAGTGAATTCCTCCAAGCCCTCAAAATTTTACTAATGAAATCCCTAACTCAATTCTAATGTGCATTCCTAAGCAAAGTATAGCTTTTTTATTTAAGTATAATTTTCATCGATTCTTGGATATTGAATCTCGCTTTGTATAATTCGTTAGTGTTCGTTACAGATAATTCGTTAGTGAGGTTACAAAATGGTAGTTGAAGCTGATATTTTTCCATGGAGGACTTTTCAATCAGTTGATTGCCGATCATCATAAGAGAGTATATCTTGTTTTGTCTCCCGGCTGGGGCATTGAGTTTCATGTGTTTTTTTGGGGGGGGCAAGCGGGGGCAAATTGTTTTTTTTTCTAATACTCACAAAAAAGGCTAGGTTTTTTTTGCCTATCTCCTGACAGGATACTTGGCTAAGATTATTACAAAACAGGAGCACATTGTCATCAAGCAGGAGGAGGACATGTGCCCGATTCTAAGAAATAATTTTTGGGGGGGTATTTTCTCTGAGATATTCTCTGAGGCAAACTTGACTCTTATACATAATAATGATGGATGGTAATAAGCTTACCTAAGCTATGGATGTCAGGGGATTGATTTTTTCAAACGATAATTTCGACAGCAATTAAGATCCTTTTCAATATTTTTAACCAGCAGGACCCAGATATTACGTTCACCATTGAATTTGAAAATAACCGCAATTTACTCTTCTTAGATGTTCTCATTACAAAACGAGAAACCAGGTTGAACTTGAGCGTATATAGAAAGGCAACTCATAGTAATAGATATGTGAGATATGACTCTTATAACCACCCTACAGTCAAAATTCTGTAGTCTATTCATTGGTTGATAGAGCATTTGCGGTGTGTTCATCTGATTTTGAGTTGAAGGCTGAACTTGATCATATAAAATATGTTTTCATAGGTAATGGATACCCCCAAAAATTCATTGACAGGGTTATTTCCAGGAGAAAGATGAGTGGAAATACCAAGAGCTCTACCTCTAAGATTGAAGAAGATAAACCCTTCTTGTCATTACCTTATATTAAGGGCATTACTGACATTTTAAGCTCCAAACTCACTAAGCTTGGCTTTAAGGTGTTTTTTCCCTCTGGAAGGACTACCTCCTCCTTCTTGAACAAAGGCAAGGATAAGATTACTTCAGATCCACCAAGGGTATATGAGATTCCTGGCAGCTGTGGTGATACCTACATAGGTCGTACCATGAGACCTCTTCATCACCGATTAAAAGAACATGTTGATTCTATTGATGCCTGCCTTAAAAAAGACAAAGCTAAAGGAGGAAGATAATTTTTCTGCATTGGCCCATCATATTTTTGAAAACCCTTCTCATTCCATTAAGTTTGACCAGGCCCAACTTATTACTACTGTCCCACATGTCTTAAAGCAGAAAATCAGAGAAGCTCTGGAAATTGCTAAAAATAAACCAGCCATCACTAAAGACAATGGTGAGTTTCACATTAGCGAAATTAGGGAACCCATCACCCATAAACTGCAATCTAAAAAAAACTCCACCCCCCCCCCCTAGGGCCCAACCTCTTTAAGATCTACTAGGATAGCGGCCATCAATGCCTCTACCAAAATTAGGGCCATGGCACAACAATAATTCCAGGTTCGGCTTATCATTAGTGTTGTTCAGTGTTTTAGTTTTATTTATTTAGTTATTTTACTTTCTGGCAAGAAATTTGAATTTAATCTGAGGATGACAGGCACAGGTACTGTCGAAATTATCGTTCGAAAATATCAATCACCTGACATCCATGGCTTAGGTAAGCTTATTACCATCTATCATTATTATATTTTGTCTGAAAACTGCCTTTTTTGTATTTTATTGAAAAAATCGAAAAAGACAACAAATTTGCCCCCACCCTCTTAAATTTGGTCAATTAACACCACTGCCAAAGCACGGAAAGTTTTTTTTAATGCCCTTGAAAGCTTATTGGATAATTTTTGTTGTAGTTATGCAAGTGTAAGACAAAAATGAAGTTCATTGAAAACGGCGAACTTTAATCAGACTTTCCTCAAAATTTTTATAATCCAGCTTTTACAACTGTGTTTTACACTGAACAATTTCATGTTTCTAAAGAGTTTTTATTTAATAGCAATAATAAAAAGAGAATAATTTGCATACAGTTTTGAGATCTGCTAGTACAGATTGAAATCATTTTATTGCTTAAACATCCTGGGAATCAGATTTTGCCGATCTTTGCATTTTTTGTTTTCTTTATTTTATTTTTTTTAGTTCACACATTAACTTGTAGGCTTTTTTTTCTAAGTCGGATTTGAACCAAGAAAGAGTCCCTTGATGATTTTATCAAATTCAATTTTTTTGTAATATGGCGTAGGTTTTTATTTTTCCATGTGACATCCCTCTTCTCTAAGAGTCTTGGCTGGATGCATCAGTTACTTAAGTATTCAATCCTGTTTCTGCGGTATTTGTCTCTGATAATTTAAAGCTTATAGATGAATATATCAATGGTCCTTATTTTACAGAACTTAAGAAGAAATACCTAACTTAAGTAGAACACATTTGTAAGTATATTTTTGTTTTTCAGGGGAAGTAGGTATGGCAACCAAATTAAACTTAGTATTGCAGTTGATGATGGGTGTATCTATGAATGCTCTTGCTGAAGGATTTGCATTGGCGGACAGAGCAGGCTTAAATCACAAAGATGTATTAGAAGTCCTTGAATTGACTCAATTAGCTTCGCCGTTACTCGTTGAAAAGGGAAAAGGTTAGTAAAAGATGGTAAAAACACCATTCATGCGACGTTAGATGTTCCTGTAATTTTTTTTGTCGGTTACCATTGAGTGTGTAATTTTTAGGATAGGGTTCTAACATAATAGTGACTATAAAATTAAAAAGCGTATTTTATAGTTAAAGAATGCTCTGCTCAACTTATAGTTATTGTATCATCACTTTAACCTTATAATGTGTTAATGTAGCATAAAATTTTAAAGAAAAAAACAAGATTTGTTTTTGCCAAATACATAATTTTGAATTGTTTAGAATGTGTGGCAATGGCAATTTTGAATGCTATGATATTAGGAACTTCCCCCTACCCGGAAAATTCCGCGTGCGCAAAATTGTGCAGATACGGAGAAAGTACAAACTTCCTCAAAATGTTGACCAGATGTCCCAAGCAGCAACAAAAGGTCTAGATATCAAAGACAGTGTTAGGACACGGGATGGTTGGTCTAATCACTTTCGACTCATAAAAAAGGATTAGAAACCTCAATTTCCGATCAAGCGAGCATCTTCCAAAGTTTCTACAACCGCGAGGGAGAGGTTGGGGATGAGGAAGAGGCAGTCCCCTCCTTTACGAAATAAATTCTGCTAATTTTGGGGCTTAATGTTACTCTTTACCTTCGTAATAACAGCGTAGACCAATAATATTCGCAGAAACTAAGAGATTAAAGATCAATTTCTACCCCCCCCCCTCCACCACATCCTTAGAAAAAAACTCTGTATTTACCTAAAGACTCAATGCGACTTAGGTTGTAAACTTTGAAATTAGTTTCAGAAGTAAATATTTTTATTCATCATTCCAGTTTTTCATCCAATTTGGTATAAGCATTTGTATCATTTTACGTCACATCTTACGTCACAATTAGTTGATATTGTGTCGACTACTCCTTCCACTATATTGAATACGGGCTAAAAAGCTGAGTGTTCACTAGGCTTTCTCAATAAAACTATGTTCCACCTTGTTTTAATTTGAGAGCTGGACGACTTCTGAGTATATACAAATTAGGTCGTAAGGAAAGATACTTTTTTTATTCGGAAATGAAAGCAAATTTTTACGGTTTTCGATTTGAACAGTTTTGTCCAAGAATTTAATGACATAATAGTAATTAAATCATAGGATGTAGCATTTAAAATGGCTTAGATTCGGCATTTAGTACACAGTGGTATAAATTTTGTTCAGAAATTTATGATTTCAAATTAAAAAAAGCAAATGTTTTGATGCTGTTCCAAGGACAATAGCAATTTTTCAATTTTTGTAAATTTGTATGTGAACTTTTTGCACGAATGGACTTCGGTATTTTTTTTTTTTAAATAAGTCGCCTCAGCTACCCATTGTGTAACACCATGTGATTGTTTTCAGATATACTGATATTATCAGTTACATAAAATAAGATTTTTTGGGGTTAGTATCATTTTGTGATAACCCCAGCTGATGCTAAATACATGTTTTGGTCTACCTGTATGGTCATCACCAAAATCTATTATGTTAATACTGGACCTACGCTAATAAAACGTTGCAGTTCATAAAAACTTGATCCCAGATATAGAGTAGGACTGTACCCTACCCCTACCCACGCCCTCAAGTGAAACTGGAGTTTAAAATCTGATATGGAAAAGAATAATATAAGCGTTGGTGATTCCCGATATTCTGCAACTAGTTGATATGAGTTTGTAATTGCCCTTCCAACTTCTAAACATGTAAAGTAAAGATGGCAGTAAAGATTAAAATCTGCCTCTGATATGCTGATACTCATTTTTCTTGATATTTTATGCACTATATTTATTCAATACGCCCCAAACACGTTTTTTATTATTATTATTACCTGCCAGTCAGTGAAGGTGGCCAATTTGAAAGTTTCAAGTTTATAGCCTTCTTCTAGAACCATGGAAAATTGTCTGTCTCTTGTCACCTTTTAGAATTCTTCTTACAACTTTGAAAGTTTTTTTATAGTCTGTTCAAAACATTTTTTTAGAGAGACCCCACGTAGGAGGACGGACGATTTAGCAAGAGATCCACGTCTTCATTAGAAAGATCCTCTGGCATGCAACAAATTAGTTATTCACTCTTACCTGTGTAACGATGCATGTGACTAGATTATAACTTCAGGCGCCGGATAGCGCATGCCCAAGACAAGTTTTTTGTAGGTTGTTGTTTTGAGCTCTGAAATGCGAATTCCAGCCTGACGAAAAGTTACTTTAACTCATATCAGGAGCTACGAAGGAAAATTCAACAGTTTATTCCAATACATCTGAAAATGAGTGCATAGCAAATTCTCAGTTTCCGATCCCTGTGAAACACAAAATGCGTCGATTATAAAGACCTCGTAATCTAACCCACAAAATATAGCAAACGTTGCTTCACCCTTTCTAAGCAAAAGCTAAAACTTTATGTTCAAGGCGGTATATTCAAACAGACACTCATGGCACTTCTATCACTCCGGGTTTTATTTAAGGTTTGCTGACTCGACTTAATTTACATCAAATTTATTTAGTATTGCCACATAGTTTAGTATATTTACTTTGGTATATTTCAATAAATTTTCAATAATCTTCTTCAAATGGTTCTATTTGCCTTTGTCCTACACGTATGTCTCCCTATAATTCTGACAGTTTGCACCTTCATATTTTGTCTAATTGTGTGTTATCCTTTATAGCGATTATTGATGGTAATTTCCCTACTGCAATGGCATTGAGCCACATGCAAAAAGACTTGAAGCTTGCATTGAATCTTGGTGATCAACTCGAACAACCTCTTCCGGTTACTGCGGCTGCAAACGAGGTATTCAAACATACGAAAAGGTTTGGGTATGCTGATCACGATGTGTCTGCTATTTATCTTCGTGCTCGTTTTTAAATTTTGTAATGAGGATCAAGTGATTTCTGCCTATATTGTACGCAGTTCTTTTCTCCTTTTTTATTGTTATACCCAATTTTTTTTGTGATATCAGTATCCGGTCTTATTTTTCCATCAGCAATTGCTTCTTTTCTTCTGCAATATCCATGAACCTAATTTTTCGTTTAATGCATGTACAGGAATAAAACAAAATAATTTCAAAAGAGCTTGAAAATGTAAATTATGGTTTAAGTAATTTTCATTAGAAAAAAATTCATTACTAATTAAATAAAAGTTTTAATTTTTTGTAGAGTAGAAAAAATTATCTGGAGACTTTTATCTGGCATATCACCGTTATTGCTTGTGTCGCCCATTTTGCCAAAAAAAGCAAATAAAAGTAGAATGTTTAAACTGGTCAAATACGAATACTTGTTCTAAGCTCTTAAGGAATTGCGTGACCCTGGAAAAGGTGCTCTTTTTTTGTTATTTTAAAACCCTATAAGTTATAAGATTTCAGAAATGACATGCGATCCAAAAGACAAAATTGTGCGCTTAGGCCAGCTTAAGTGCAGCCTAGAGACTCTTCTGTCGCAGGGGAAAATTGTTTAGTTTAGAGTACTTACTACCAACTCGGGGAAAAAATAATCAAGATTGCACTATCTCTTCCTGTTGAAACCTTATCAGTAGAGTCAATTCAAGGAAATTAGGGGGGAGGTAGTAAATTGTACTTTTTGAAATCAATGAAGGAAAAGTCTTTTTTTCAAGGGAAGCACCAAAAAGCCATTTTTCAATGAACATCCCGAAGAAAAGATATTTGTCCAAATCACGGAGGCAATGCCCCTCTCCCCCTAATTGACGCCACCGAGGCTCATAAACTTTTCGATTAGATTAAAAAAAACAAAAAAAACATACATTTCACTCTCACATTCATTCGATTTGCTCTCGTATATCCAGTAACTTGCCCCGCCCCCTCCTCTTTTGTCTATTTTCTATAACTTTTGGTGCTAGTCGTCATGGTACACCTTTTCATGCATTATCATCTGCAGGGAAATTTCAAAACGAAACAATTCCTGTTTTCAACCGTATTTTTCAGTATTGAGCGCATTTACTTAATTTGTATCTATTCATTTCGATTTTAATTTTTATAGAAAAGAAGCAAACGTGTTTGGTTAAATAAGGACCTTGTTCGGTTTCTTTGATTTTAAAAAAGGTAATGTTTCCAGTTAAGAAATAATGCTTTTTGCGTTTGTTTTGATCAAAGGAGAGGTAGTACTCTACCTGAGTTATATTGTACTAAGAAGACTATTTAGATGTGTTATATTGCAGTTTGACAGGACATGTGAAATTTAAATTATTTACAGTAAGAATTGAGGCTACTAAATTATGATGTGAATTAAGCAACTTTAAACTAATTAGCGAATTCGTTAAGACCTTAAGAACACCTAGAATGGAAGAAAGAGAACAATTGTATGGTAAATTTAACATACTATTAGCAAATAAGTGTAGAACATTGGCATACTACAGCTGTTAATGTTAATTCTGCACATATTATATCTAAAAAAGATGATTTTTCTGATTTGGATAATTCATCTCTGGACAGACACAAAAATCCTTCTTCGAAAAAAAAAGCCCTCTTGGCGATCACTTGAATTAGTTTAAAGGTTATCGATTGTGAGCCCTGTGTTCTTATTTGTTTCCTAGTAATTGAAAAAGGTGGGATTCTGATTGTATTAGTGATTCTTAGAATATAAATTAAAATTTTGGTAATTTTCCATTATTGTCCTAATTTTCCTACCGTTATTTAGCGAATTGTATATAGGGTATCTGCCGAAAATCGAGAAAAGGAGCCAGGAACATGGAAGCAAGATGTTTTTGGAGGTGTAATATTAGGAATAATAGGCTAATCACATGGTTACAATCGAGATAGAAAGCCGTTCTCAAATTTACCCGTAAACTACGTTGTAATTTATGACAGTTCATCAAGTTCAGTTCATCACAGTGATCAATTAGCGAGTTAAACTTTAAATGTTTCAATAGAATAAACCAAGTTGACCAGTTGTATAGCATAAGAAATCTAAGGCTACATTCTAAACTAAATGATCAGTGCGTTCTCCTTTGTCTGGGATCCACAATCCGCATAACCATCTGGAAAACGGCGCAATTCTTGTTTTCTCTATAATTTGAACTTTGGGCACAAGAAATATGGATTGCTTTTTAGAGAAGATTTCCGTAAAGTTAATTAATAGAATTCTTGGCGTGAGTGGTCAGTGACATTATTTCAGGAAAATTTAGGGGGGGGAGAGGGCAAGAAATATCTTCCATAATTTTTTTCGGGGGGGGGGGGGCAAACGTTAGGGATAGCAAAAGGTGAGAGATAATTTCCATTTTGTACCTTACTGGGTTCCAAAATGGATCTGACCTCGTTAGGGGGATAGGAAGGTCGTGAAGTTGCTGTCATTCGGACACCTCCGTTGTCCTCTGACAAAACCCAGTATCTGCATTTGTCAAGCTCTAGAGAAAATTGCAAAATAGTGCTTAATTTTTGTTTGAGAGAAATAGATGATGTAGAATTTTGTTAACAGGTAATCCGAAATCCGTTTTCTTCCTGTCTTTGCCATTCCATTTTCTGCTGGGTGAAGATGCAAGTGTTTCGAGTCTAGTATGCTCGTACTAGGTCGTATCTCAGAAATTATAGCAGACAGAATAACGCTCACTGTCTCGTTGCATTTTTCGTACCGAAGCCCATTCTTACCGAAATTGAATTTCCAGGTAGATAAAAGATTTTGGCAAAGAACAGCCGATGTACCATAGGGGTTATCGGATCTCAACCAAACTTGGTGTGAACTAAGGGTGAGTGGGTCTGAATAGAAGTTTGTACAATTGTAAAAATTGCTAGTATCCTACTTTTGACATTTCAGGGCACATGTCAGATCCTACCTTGGGGAGAGGGAGGCACAAATTCTTGCAATCATAACGTCCACCAGACCGTTGTCAGGCCTAAATATAACATGGTGGAAAAAGACAACTAATTTCCACGTCATAGATTTTTGGGGTCCGAGCTCGAAAAGACCTATAAATGGAGGAGTTCCGAAATTCCAGTTGTAAGGAATATTTGCCAAAAGAGACAATGTGATCTCGACCAAGCTTAGCCAGAACGGCAGAAGTAACGGTCTTTTTTCTATTATATGCATTTTTTTTAAGCTGGTACCGACTTGACATATGGAGGGGGTGGGGCATCCTGTCTTTTTTATCTACTATCTAGCACAAGGGGACTCCAAACAGACTTGGGAAGAGGTTAGAACTTGGATCATAGTTTAGTTTTTAGCATTAACTGGTTATCTATTAATAAGGCTCGTTACTATGCGGGCTGGTGGAATTCAGCTAGACCTGGCCAGTGGTTATGGTTTGGATGTCCATACTCGATACCATCTATGTTAGGGGAATGCTACATTCTTGGTATCTGTAGGTTTCAAATATGAATTAAATATGGTAAGTCAGCGTTTTAATTGCATCTTCTGGTGGCACATGTTTGACCTGACAGCTTAAAGTACAAGTACTCAATGTGCTTATAGTGCATGTAAACTTGCTTCTGGTGAAACAAATAGAATACATGCTTTTCGATTTTCGTTTAATTTTTTAGTCTTCACATCTGCCAACCAACTGTTTTACGAACTGTCCAGATCCATTGGGAATCGCCCAAGAGCGTCGCTTTGGTAATCAGGACAAAAACTATGCTCATACTGAGATCCACAAAAACCGGGAGTCTGTCCCGGTTTTGCTACTTTAGGCCCTTTTAGGTAAGCTAGGACAATGAAATTTGGCAGGCGTATATGGGATCGGATCAGATTAAATTAGAAATAGCTTTTTCCGATTTGACCATCTGGGGAGGAGTGGGGGGGCCGGTTAATTCGGAAAAAATAGAAAAAATGAAGTATTTTTAACTTACGAAAGGTTGATCAGATTTTAATGAAATTTGATGTTTGGAAGGATATCGTGTCTCAGAGCTCCTATTTTCAATTCCGACCGGATCTGGTGACATTGGGGGGGGGAACCTAAAATCTTGGAAACACTTAGAGTGGAGGGATTGGGATGAAACTTAATGGGAAAAATAAGCACAAGTCCTAGATACGTGATTGACATAACCGGAACGGATCTGCTCTCTTTGGGGTAGTTGGGGAGGTTTAATTCTGAAAAATTAGAAAAAATGACGTATTTTTAGCTTACGAAGGAGTGATCGGATCTTCATGAAACTCCATATTTAGAAGGATATCCAACCGGATCCAGCATCATTGGGGGGGGGGCGGAAATCTTAGAAAATACTCAAAGCGGAGAGATCAGAATGAAACTGGGTGGGTAGAATAAAAAAAAGTCTAAGATACGTGACTGATATAACCGGATTGGATCCGCTCTCTTTGGTGGAGTTTGGGGGGGGGGGGTAATTCGGAAAAATGAGGTATTTGTAACTTACGAACGGGTGATCAGATCTTAATGAAATTTGATATTTAGAAGGATCTTGTGCTTTAGAGCACTTATTTTAAATTTCGGCCCGATCCTGTGACATTGGGGAGTTGGAGGGGGAAACCGGAATTCTTGGAAAACGTGAAAATTGGGGTATTTTTATCTTACAAATATGTGATCAGATCTTAATGAAACTTGATATATAGAAGGATCTTATGTCTCAGATGCTCCATTTTCGACTCAAATTTGATCCGGGGACATAGAGGGTTGGAGGGGGAAACAGAAATCTTGGAAAACTTTTAGAGTGGAGAGATTGAGATGAAACTTGATGGGGAGAATAAGCACAAATTCTAGATACGTGATTGACAAATTGGAACGGATCCGTTCTCTTTGTGGAGCTGGGGGGTGTTAATTTGGAAAAATTAGAAAAATTGATGTATTTTTAACTTAAGAACGGGTGACCGGATCTTAATGAAATTTGATATTTAGAAGGAATTCATGTCTCAGAGCTCTTATTTCAAATCCCGACCAGATCTGTTGACATTGGGGGGGGGGTGGAGGGGGAAATCGGAAATCTAGGAAAACGCTTAGAGTGGAGGAATCGGGATGAAGCTAGGTGGGTTGAATAAGCAAATGTCGTAAATACGTGATTGACGTAACCTTACTCGATTCGCTCTCTTTGGGGGAGTTGGAGGGTGGGGTTCAGTGCTTTGGCGAGTTTGGTGCTTCCGGACGTGCTAGGACGATGAAAATTGGTAGGCGTGTCAGGGAGCTGCACAAATTGACTTGATAAAGTCGTTTTCCCCGATTCGACCATCTGAAGGGCTGAAGCGAGAGGAAAAATTTGAAAAAATGAGGTATGTATAACTTACGAGTGGGTGATTGGATCTTAATGAATTTTGATATTTAGAAGGACATCGTGACTCAGAGCTCTTATTTTAAATCCTGACCAGCATTAAGCCTCTGAGTTTCCTTTTAAATCAATCTATTGATTCTTAGACTTTTATTAGAGGTCATACCATATGAGTTCTTGGCTCTTCTGCCTCGTCACAAGTGCCATATGAGCTCTTAGCTCTTGTTTAAATAGTTTTTAATAGATGCCTTAATCATTGCTTTGGCTTATGCTAAGAAGCCAAATTACTTAATTTCACGTAATTTTTAGATTTTTGGGTAAAAGCACTTGATTGACTCTTAAATTAGTAAATTTCTAACGATATCATATAGGGATAAGAATTCATACTAAAAATAAATAAATATGTGCTAGTTACCTATCATTGTACACATATATAACTTTTGTTTAAATTAATTAGGCTAAGACGATATTTATTTTTATATGTCCTGGAAAAGGATATATTCTCCATCAGATATTTAACCCAACATTCATGGGAATGTCAGCCTTGGTTTATTGATAAATCCATTGGATGCTCTTAAACCAAATATTAATTTCTAAAGTGCTAATTATAAGGCGCCAAACGTTCCCTTCAGTTCAGAGCGGAGGGATTTTACGTAGAAAGTGAGGCTTTAGTATAAACTGAGATTAGTTAAGAAATTTTACATTTTTTTTTAAATATAGTGCATTTTCTCAAAACTTGTCAATGAAGAAGTGTCCATGGACATCTTAAGGGATGCTAGAAAACCCTTCCGCGTTGATAAAAAGGTTTTAAATTCTAACGCTTGAAATTTTCTTCGTCACCAACATCCTTAATTGCATTAAATGTAGTCTTAATTAATGAGAACAACCTAGATCATGGAAGGATTTATTTATTTTATGTCCAACTGAATGACATCTATGACAAAAAATCAACAGACATTCACAGAACCTTTAAATACGCAGCATTGTATTTTGACGTGACAGGGGAAAGGAGTGGAAATTTTTAAAAACAGCAAAACTAGAGGGAAAAACGCAATTTCGGAAGAGCAGACCTATGCCCTTTGTCCGTGGCTGTTCCATAATGTAATATATCCATCCAGCAACATTAAAAAAAGACACGGTATTGAATGCTTAACAACAAATGTATTTTTAAACAGCCATACACCAAAACAATAAAACTACAAGTACATGCACTTTGGAATGAGAATTTGATTACCATTTCAACCGAGTTTGACATTTTCTTTATGATTAATATCCATTCATTTTATAAGAGCTTGTAACAAAGAGTATTAAAACAATTGCAGGTCAATGTACCATTACAATGGCAAAGATAGCGCTTTAAACTATTTCAATTCTTGTTTGATTCTGCTCCGTGATAAATTTGACTAAAGATCCACTGGCTACTCTGTCATGTCCTTGAGTCCATTTGACAAACAACCTTAAAATACAATTTAGTTTAATCGTAATGTATCTTAAGTAAAATAATTTAATCAAACATATATTACATTTTCCATTAAAAATAAATATAGGCCCATAGAGATGTTCTAATGAGGTAGACAGGGTGCACTAAATCTTACTTACTCGTACTTGATACGAGGAACAGGCTGCTCCGCCTAACTCGCTGCCAAGGATATGCTGGATCGTATTCCGTCATTACCTTAAGTGTTCTGTTTGGGGGAAGACGATTTCCAACTATGGTTTCCCCATTTCCTTCCGTGAATCCAGAATCCCCCCAAAAGGCTCGAGGCCTTTCTTCGTTGTAACGTGCCAATATTTAGTTTGACCTGGAAAGGGGTTTAAATTTGAGGGGCTGGCAGGTCAAGTATCCACTTGGGCGCCACATAATGTGCCCAAACCGTCTATTCCTTCACTTGACGATAGTGGATAATGGATAATTCTGATCACAAATTTACATTAGGTACACGATGTTTTTTCTTTGGCTAGGTCTGACTCAGCAAATTACTCTACGGCTCTTCCTTTCAAAGATACCAAGTGAACGTTCTTCTCCTGCCTTTAGTGGCCAGATTTCGCATCCATCCAGCTAAATGAAGCGAGTGTACGCCGCATCAACTCGGAGTTTGGTCTTCACGCTAATCTCTCCTGTGGACCATAATAGCTTTCGTAGATAGCAAAAATTCCTACATGCATTACTTGTTCTTCCCTGGATCTCGCCTGATATCAACCAGTGAGCCGAGGTACCTGAATACTTCTACGTGTTCAAGCTATTGTTCGGTTATGGTGACTGATGGGTTTCTATCTGTAAACAGGTACTTAATTTTCGAGACACTGATGACCAGGCTTGACAGTTGAGCGCTGTTTACCAATCAGCAACATTTCCATGGCATGAACGGTCGATTTAGCGAGAAGGGCGCGATCGTGTGTGCATCGCTGGTTAGCTCTATAGATTCAGTCTTCTCATTTTGCGGAGTTTACAGAAATAAATATGTGGTTGAACAGAGTCGGGGGAAAGCTGGAGTGCCTTGCCACACGCCGTAGGCGCTTTTGAAGAGCTCCCCACACACGCAGGTGTTCCTAAGAGTCTTCTCATTTCATCAGGTTTACCAGCTTCTGTGGGATTCCGCCTTCTAGCATGAATTCACAGTAGCGGATAAAGTGCAGAATCGCAGTGATTTCTCGGTTATGGATAAACCATTGATGGAGGATCCATAGTGATGCACAGTATGGTAATAAAAACCTTGTAACTTATAATTCGATCAAATCAACACAAAATGAGGAATGGACCAGATAAAAAGGAAGTAACTAAGAGAAAGATCCTATTTTTCAAGAGTAACTAAAAAAAAAAAAAAAATCTATATATTATGATTCAACTTTATAATAACGATTTATAAGTTGAGAGATAGCCGTCATAACGAAAAAGGTTTCGTTTTAGGAATAAACATTTTTTTTTATTTTATATTATAAAAATATTCCCCGAATTCCCAGTAATAACTAAGACCTAAAACGAGCAAAAATACAGTCACATAATAGGACAATCTTCTAACAAACAGAAATTACTATAAAATAAATAGATTAGGGGGATCAGCCCCAGCTAATTTGGACCACAACCTTCAGCGAGTTCGACCAGCAAGTCATATGGAATTTTTGTTTATTATTTTTTTTTTTAGGTAAATAAACAAAATTTTCTTATCTTTCCTCTGCCAGTTCTTCAAATTTTTTGACAGAGCCTTGCTTTCAAATAGAATGAAAACGTAGCTTTTTATAGATACACTAGTTTTTTCTATTGGTCACTTAACTTGAAATGCTTTGAATAGGAAGGTATAGGCATATGTAAAAAATATCTAGATTCTAGAATGAAATGCTTGATTTAATAGGCTATTTGTATCAACGTGGATAAGTTAATTCAAAGTTTTCGTAGACTATTTAATAGTAGGGGTAGATAATCCATTTGTGGACAAATAGTCGTCTATGCTTAGAAGACAGTACTTAATCTAGGTAAAAAAAAAAATAAAAAATCGGAGATTTTAAGGAACTGAGTTTTCTAAGTTCCATTTACATAGCTCAAGTACTTTCTCCAAAATATTAAAGGAGTAGCTCAAGGCGTGCTATTTTTCTCATTGTGAATGAATTAAGGAAACATTTCAGTAAATGAATTCTTAGTAGCCTCTTGAGGTCTTCTCAACGCTCAACAAAGCATCTTTCAATAAATATCTAAAAAAAAAAGGTACTGCAACATTCTACACTTCTTAAAAACAAGAGAACTGCCTAGAGTGAATAACTGCTTCCCGGGCAAATTGCCATTGGAATTTTGAAGAAAGTGGTAGAACCAGGCAAATGAAACTTCTGGGAATCAGACCATATGACAATTCTTAGAAAGTTTCACGAACCATACCCTCTTCCAAAAAATTCACTTGAAAGGGCACACTATGTTTGTTAGCTGTTTATAGACCTTAGCCGACTGCCTACTAACATAGAAGAGAATTTACATGCTGAAAAAATATCCTAAAGATTATAAGATATTTTCACACCCTATAAGGCCTTCCCCATCCCCGATCCTCCTGGCCTATGGGAAGATCCCTTAAAGTTTCCGATTATCGGAAAAAGACATTTCCGGGCCCAATGCCCTCAACCTGAAAAATTGTTTCGACGTTAAGGTCCTTTTAACCTAGGGACTTGGGCCTTTTTTGGAGTCAATTTTATGTAAACCATTATTTAATATTTTTTTCGTGCACTGGATTGCCTTGTCCTAGACGCCTATGGATGCAAGGTTCCAGCTGTCCAGGAAAAAACATTTCTTAGTTTTTATTAGAGGGTTAATACCCCTAACCTTTTTTCTATCAAAAGGTTTCCTTCTGTTTATTAACTTAGAGATTTCAAGCAGTTTAGACAAAAAATATTTTTTGCTCAATTTGGGCCACATTTTCCAGGATACCGATATTTTTGTTTCTCGTGTACTGAGTTCTTTTTAGCCTATGGGCTTATGGGGACTTATAGGAAAGCTGATAGGAAAGATGAACTAGAGTAAAATGCGGAAAAAGGAGACTTTTTTTCGAATCCCTGTTTTGGAGGTCCGTGCCTCCATCTTAAAATATTTCTCCTGTTAAGTTCCCTTGGCCCAGGGATTTTGGGATGCAAGCTTCAAACCGATCAGATACATAGAGTTTTCTGACACAATCAATACAGATGTAAGTTTAAAACTAATCATTGACAAAAAGTCTGTCAATAATTTTTAGACCCCTAACAAGCCCCGCCTCTCAAAAAATACCATCCCTCTTTGCCCTGGGAATAGCCTAATCCATGAAAGTCTCATGCCAATTGGACTGCCAGGATCAAACACGTTAACTTCTTTTTAACTAGAAACCTATCTGTAAATAATAAGAAGCTTGGGTACTTAGGAACATTAGTCCCTGGGACTGCTTGGGGGGTATACATATTGAACCTATCGCCTATTACAAAAAAAAAGCAATTTTCACTAGTGTGCGATTATGCAATGCATATACGAGAATCAAAAGCTTACTCAACAATATAGTCCATTGGAGTCCAAGTAGATTTGTCTGCTGCTGACATCCATTTCCTATTCATAGGAGTATCCAAAGTTAAAGGAAGAGTTGCAACAACATTACAGTTAGCTGGTAGACCACTGTCTGGAGCAGCCAATGATTTAGTCAGCTGATGAATTGCGGCTTTTGCCATACCGTAGCCGATCATACCTACAAAATAAAAATGTATCAAAATATCACTGAAAGAATGTACCATAGCACTTTTGACGCAAAGATCAATGATTGATTCTGGAAAGGATGGGTTGGACCACTTTCCCCTCCCCCTTGCATGGGTAAAAACGCAAGGTACTAAAGACTGAACCACGAATTTATGTCTCGAAATATTTTCCTTAAAACTCGCAGGGTCAGGGAGCCTAAAATAAAGGAGGTAAGAATCTAAAGTATCAGAAGGCTCTGATACCTAAAAGAGTAAATTTTAGCCTCCAAAAATTGCATCCTCTCAGCATTTATTGCACCAGAATGTTCTAAGGGGAGTCCAAAAATGTCGTTGGGGATCTATAATGGCTCTGTACAATAATAGCCAAAACTCTAAAAAAAGAAATTTTGAAAACAATTAATAAATCAAAAGAATTAGTTTTTTATGCTGATTCCAAATATATAAAATTCATCGATTTTATTGTTACCCATCAAAAGCTAGGAGCCTAAGAAAATTTGCATGATTTTCGAAAAAATGGGTAAAGACCCCCCAAAAAGTCAGGAGATCTTGTTATACGTCACATCACCAGATTCAGCATTTCAGAGAGCCCTACTGTAAAGGTTTCAAGCTTCTATCTAAAAAAATGTGGAATTTTGTATTTTTACGAGACAAATATCACGTATACGCATTTATTTGCTTTGTTTTATTCTCTGCGAGTGATCATATCGAACCAATGGTCCTAGAAGATAGGGAGAGAGCTCATTCAATGGTAAAATGAAAATTCTAGCGCCCTTTTTAAGTGATCACAAAAGATAGTAGGGTGACTAGCCTCCCTCCCACACTCCCTTTTTCCCCTAAGACATCCGATCAAAATTTTGAGATAGCCATTTTATTCAGCATAGTTGAAAGGCCAACAGTTATGCCTCTCGGGATGATATGACTCCCCAAAAACAAGAAGAACAGTAGGGAATTCTTTTTCGTGAGACAGTGGAATTCTAATTAGAATGAATATTTCGGCCCTATGTCCAAGGGCCGTCCTCAGCAAAACAGAAATATATAAAAGAAAAAAGACTTACAACAACATACAACCAATAAAACTAAAATGAAAAGTTTTTAAAACAGTCCTAGTATCCTTACTTCAGCGAAGTTCAACCAGGACTGATAAAGTGAGGTGAAATAAGGCAATTCGTTGAAATCAAAGAAGAATAATTTAAACACGTTTTTATTGCTAAACTTGCCTTTTTGGCAGATAGCCTCAAAGGTCTTTTTGTAACCCGTTTTGTGTTTATGTCTATTGGTTTAAAAAAAATTTGTAAGATCATTTTTAATTAAGTTTGTGTATGGAGCATTTATTGAATATTCCCCAAGTCCCTATTTAAAGAAATATTATTATTTATCTTAAGTCTGATTTCAATTGCTTTTCGAACTACCTGCTTTATGCCTAGGTCATTGCTAATAAGAGCAGATTCTTTAAAAAGTGTTTTGTGGCGAGAATTTTCAAAATCATGGCAGCTTAAAGAAGAATCAAAAGAAACATTAGCCATATTAGAATTTAGAGTTTGGTGATATCATCTTTATGCTTTTGTAGGTGTTTCTCTAAATTCTGGTGAGTTCTAACTACATAGTATTTGCCACAGTCGCATGGCATATGATAGACCCCTCTTTGGCGACTAAATGGGGTTTCATCTTTACCAGCATTTAGTAAATTTATGATTTTGAAATTATTGGTAAATATTCATTCCTTCATTCATATGCAAATATTTATTCAAATTCGAATTCCTCTATCTTACGAAAACAATTCTCTATTGTTCTTCTTGTTTTTATGTTTGAGGTGGAGTGTGGTCTTCGTCGCTATTGACATGACCCCCCAACAGTCCCTGGTGAAACGGATTTAAGTTATAGAATTTACCCGTTGTTTACATGTAGTATTTGTTATTGGGAATCATACGGAAATATTTTTTTGGGGGGGGGGATTTTCTTAAGGATAAGCTCCCCCTCGAGAGAGAAGAATTCCTCTGCCTGATTTGAAAAACGATCAGAGATTAAATAGAAAAACAAGTCTTTTCGACTGAAAGTAAGGAGCAACATTCCAACTTAAAAGTAACAGAAATTATTCCGTATATGTGGGGATTGCTTTCTCTTCAATTCCTCACTCTTTACACTTAAGTTTGACTTTACGACTGAATCACAAGGCTCATTAATTTGGAATAAGAAGCTTTTTTAAAGCATTAACAATATTTAGCGTAATGATCGAGGTTGAAACCTCAGAATGCTTGTTAGAATTTTATTTTTTTTGCTATTGTTGCACGATGAAGCGTCTCAGCATTTAGAGGGTGAAAAACAAATTGTTATTATATAATTTAAGTAAATAGAGGTATTTCGTTAGGAACAAGAAACGGTCTTCTATCGCAGCTAAACATTCATTGCCCGTACTTTCAGTACTTTCTTTCCGAGGGAGCAGCGGGGGGGGGGGGTAGAATTTTGCGAATCAAATTCACAATATACTAAAGAACATTAGATTTCTACGCGGAATACATGAAACCATATGACTATACTGTATATCATAAACTATATACAAAAATTTGAAATGATGCCTGGGCTCTAATAGGTCTAAACTGAAAACACTGGGCGCAAAATGCTCCCTAAACCTGTGCATCTACCGGAACCTTGCGCTTATTATTTTGGTCATTTTTCTGACAGTCTTCTTAAATAAATTTTAAGACAGACAAAGAGATTAAGCATAACAAAATAAGAATACTTATGGGGCTTTGTCAGCCCAACAAGCAGAAATTTTTCTAAGGTGAGAATACATTTTTTTTTGGGGGGGGGGAAGGAAGCAAACAAAATCCCACAAAACAGGAGAATTACAGGAACTTTAGAGGAGCTTATCTAAATATCCATTAAATGACAATTATTCGCTATAGGCTACACCTTGTGCCCCCCTCATAGATAATTGCCAGCTCGCAGACTTTTTGGATATCATGGTATTCACTATGACAAGAAAAAGAGAGAAGAAATAATCTTGAAAAACTAGCAATTCTGGCTATACAGGCTTGCCATAAACATAATTAGTATAGTAACATGTAAAGCGTGATATTCAAGAACTTGGCTATGTTTCAACTGTTTCCATCTTTTGCGGGGCAAATCAGGTTTAATTCAAGAGTGCATAAATTTATGTTATGAATTATGCTCTTGCCAGTTCTTTACTGATTATGCTTCTAGCCTGTTTTCCTACACAAGTCCCAGAAAAAGTCTTGTAGGCAAGTCCACCTGCTAATAAAAATTTAACTACAGCATTTAGTTCACTATATTCAAAAATTTCATTTTCCTTATCAGGAAATGAGTGTTTGGATTTAGAAATAGGATAATATGTTAATAAAGAACAAAATAAAGAAAGTTGGGCTCATCGATCCCATAACCAGAAAGTAGTTTATGGGCGGAATTTATTTGTGGAGAGGACGAGGGGTGTCATTAAAATTTACCAAATAGGTCAATTAAACGGGAATTATAAGAAATTGATGAATATCTATAGGAACATCCTAGAATATTTGTGAAAATTGTAATATTCAGAATTGGGGGATGCACCATATAACCCTCTCCTAATTACATACCTGTCTCAAGTCATGGATAACAACTTCTCGGAAATCGTAGCATTTTTTATAAGAAAATGAAGAAGAAATAACATAGAAAATATACACTATAATTACATAATTACAAAATAATGTAATTACTCTATTTGCTCATGAAATGTGATCTTTGTATCTTTCTTAGATTTATTCTTATATTCACAGAACACAGCAATACTCTGCCACGCTTAATTGTTTTGATCTTTGGCCCAAGTACCCTATATGATTTTTTTTTTCCGTGACCTCTCTTGCGGACAAAGAGATTCTAAACCTCTTTAATCACAGATGTGTCAACATCGACCGTATTTGAACCGTTTGTCAGTGGCTAAAATGCAATCTAGTCTAAGTAGTATATTACAGACATATTAATAGCTAAAACACTTTGAGAAGACCCGAGCAAACGGAGGGGGGTGGGAAGTTAAAGAACCATCTTTTTATTAGTAAAAGAGCCGGCTTTTTTCGCTAACCTTTATATATATATATATATATATATATATATACGTGATACCAGAAAAAAAATGTTAACGGTTGGTACGAGCAGAGCATATCCTTAAAATAGCAACCTCTTTTTTCTATACCATTTAAGATAGGCATTCTGATGAGGAATTCCTCGGAGGAATAGCCCTGTCCCCGCCCGGGGAAACATAAACGCGTTCTTATTTTTGATATCGCGAAATAGAGAAACCAAATATATTAAATGTACAATCTGTGCAACAGATGAAAACAAAGGACAAACCTGGAGTTCCACTCACAGCAGGTGCTGCACCGGGCAAGCTAATGAAGCCTCCTTCTTTAAGATGCTTTGCAGCAATAGCAGCTGCAATGGATGAAGCCCAAACACTTTGCTTCCACATTGCATCCGCATTCTTGATAAAGTCTTTATGGGTAGCATTGCCCCCAGCCCATCCACCAGCGACACATATAACAGCATCTAGCCTTTCTGAGCCAATAACAGTAGCAACATCAGAGAGGACTTGAGATTCCTATAATTATTGTATATAGCACAATTATTGACTATTAGCAAGACAAAAATGAAACACAAGACATAATTAGCAGCTAAATTGACTTTAAGGTTCCACCTTTCAAAGGCATTTGACTTTAAGGCCAAGCCATTAAGGAGCATATTGCGAGAGATTGTATAAGCTTAATATCCAAGTAAGAAGCTCTTAAGTCCTGTATGGAAAATATTCGATTTTATTGAGAAACGAAATAAAAAAAACAAGTTTTTTTTTACTGAAAGTAAGAAGTGACATTAAAACTTAAAACGAACAGAAATTACTCCGTATATGAAAGAGGCTTTTCCTCCTCAACGCCCCACTCTTTACGCTAAAGTTTGACTCTTTTTCTTAACTCTACTTTTTAAAACAGTAAAGAACTTTAGCCTAAAGAGCGGGGCGTTGAGGAGGAAAAGCCCCTTTCATATACGGAGTAATTTCTGTTCGTTTTAAGTTTTAATTTCGTTCCTAAGTTTCAGTTAGAAAAAAAAACACTTTGTATTTATTTAATTTCTGTAAGTTTTTGAATTAATGCATGTTTCGATCTTGGCTCTTCGCACATAAATAATTCAAACGAAATTTGCATATTAATTTTTTTTTTTTGGCTAAATGGCTTTCTCATAGTTTTAATCGGAAGACTTTGAGAAAAAAAGAGAGAGGGGGGAGGCCCAGTTGCCCTCCGATTTTTTGATTAATTATAAAGGCAACTAGAACTTTTAATTTTTTACGAACGTTTTCACTAGTAAAAAATATACGTAACTTACGAATTAACTTACGCAACGAGCTTCTATATTCGTATGCTTTTATTGCGTATGTGAGGAGGTTCACCCCCTCGTCGACACCAAGCTCTTTAACCTAAAGCTTAATTTTGTCCCAGTTCCCTAAGAATGACCCCTGAATCACAAAGGCCGTAGAATAAATAGTTGAAATTACTAAAAATACTTTAACGTAAAGAGTGAGGAATTACGAGGAGGTAAACCCCTCATATGCGTAATAATTTCTGTTAGTTTTAAGTTTTAATGCTGCTCCTTACTTTCAGTTGAAAAAACTTTTCATATTTATTTTTTCATTATTTTTTTAAATACTGCTAGAAAATCCTGCACCCCCTTCATTGAACTTCTCTTCCCCCTGATAAATTCATCAATGGGAAGATCCTCCAAAGTAATCCTCCCAAGTAAAACCAAAAAAAAATCCCCTGAAAACGTCTGTACACTTCCAAATAACCATTACTATATGTAAACACAGGTCAAAGTTTGTAACTTGCAGCCCCTCCCACGGGGACTGTGGGGGAGTGAGTCGTCCCCAAAGACATAGTTATTAGGTTTTTCGACAATTGTGAATAAAATGGGAATCTCAGAATTTGGATCCGGTGACTTCGGATCTGGATCCGGGGAAAAATGAGCGCGGGAAGGGGCCTGGGTGCCCTCCAATTTTTTGGTAACTTAATTAGGGCACTAGAACTTTTAATTTCCACTAGAATCAGCTCTCTCGCGGCACTCTAGGATCACTGAGTCGATACGATCACCCCAGGGAAAAAAACAAATAACCACGCATCCGTAATCTGTCTTCTGGCAAAAAATGCGAAATTCCACATTTTTGTAGATAAGAGCTTGAAACTTCAAGGTTCTCTGATACGCTGAATCTGATGATGTGATTTTCGTTAAGATTGTATGACTTTTAGAGGTTTTTTCCCCCTATTGTCTAAAATGAAGCAAAATTTCTTAGGTTCTTAACTTTTGATGGGTAAGACTAATCTTGATGAAACTTATATATTTAAAATCAGAATTAAAATACAATTCTTTTGATGTAACTATTGGTATCAAAATTCCATTTTTTAGAGTTTCGGTTACTGTTGTGCCGGGTCGCTCCTTACTACAGTTCGAACTACTTGACAACGTTTAAACCATAAAATGAGTAAAAAAAAAAAAAAAAAAAAAAAAAAAAAAAAAAAAAAAAAAAAAAAAAAAAAAAAAAAAAGAAGTAAGATTGAGCACTAAACGAGAAAAATTTATTAATTCGAAACTGGAGTAAACCATGGCCATATTGAACAGATATGGTCATTTTTAGCTTGAAAACATTGCGTCTATCAATTCCTCAACACGCTGGGAATCCTTTATCAATACGGCATGTGGTTTCAACGCAGGGCCTTGAAGTAGTTTCACATTAACTAAATTGGCTTATCAAACTGGCTTATAGAATTCATTATATAACCATTTTCTGGATGAGGGATTTGCTGACGAATACTATTTCACACCATCCGCAATATATGCTACTTTCTATAGTTTGTGTTGACAAACTGAAAGTGAAGATTAACTTGTGCTGATAGCGACAAAACTTTAAAAAGAAACCTTGATAACAGTACATACAGAAAGAGAATCGACTTTTTATAGTGATTCCAAATGCGTAAAATGTTACTAAAATTCAAGTTTCCTACTATAACTTTTCATCCTGAGAAAAACTAGCCAAGTTTCTGAAAAAGTAGGCAAACCCAAAAAAGACAGAGCAATCTTGATGACAATTACACAATCAAATTCAACCAAAGAAGACCATTTAGAAGATTTATGCCTCATCTGTAAAAATTTTATTCAGCTTCAATTTCTAGAGGTCATGATGCTGCCTGGTGGCGCAAACATTCTTAAAAATGCAAGCAGTTTATGCCAAATGAAAGGTAAATACGACTATTCTTAAGCCCTATTTAACTGAATGTTCAATAAAATTATTCAGAGTAGTGTATAATTGTGAAACAGCTATTTGAGACAAGGTTCAATGGATCTTTCTGTCTATAGGGATAGAAGCCTAAAAAGAGAGCATTTTTAGGCCCAAAAAGTGGAGCTCAGACAAATATAGAAGGAGGGTATAATATACCTTCTAGCCTCTCTTTTTTCTAAGGACTATTTTTGGACTACTTAGACTTTTTTTTCAATTAAAACTGCAACATTGGTGCTGGTTAATGATAGCTCTTCTCTGATTATAGAAATAATTTAAGCATACCATAAAATTCCACGCATAACCTTACCTGCATAGAATAGGAAAAACTGGGGGAGGGAAGATTCTCTATAAGGGGGGTTTCTTTTTTTTAAATTTAGTGTAAAGAGTTGGGAAAGAGGGGGGACACCTTCACCTACAGGATAATTTCAGTTCATTTTTAGTTTTAATGTCACAAAGCCATACAAAATATGAGATAGCTCTTGCCCCCCCCCCTCGTCATTTTGGCGTAAAGAGCAAGGGTCAAGATGGCTTCAACTTCCCTCATATACCAAATAATTTCTATTTGTTCGAAGTTTAAACGTAGCTCTTTTCTTTTATCTGGAGGGCTTTGGTATTAAAATTAAGAAAAGGCACACGCAATTCATAAATTTATACTTTTATAGATAGGCGTGACAATTGTGTAGATTAGGTATTAACAAAATACCCTATGCGTTAAAACAAGGCAGGAAACCTAATTATATCAGCTAATTCTATCATCTGCATTGAGATCCTATCAAAAAGATAGGACTCCTGTCATATTGAAAGCACTGTAAGAGAATTAACAAACTTTCAGAGAGCAATTTAATCATAAATGAGTAGTGTGATAACCAAATATGCATCGATTAATAAATGGTTTACTGTTAAAAAGCTCTTACTTGATCAGTCCAGCTTCCTGTTGGTTTTACTAAGACATTGGCATGGGCGTCATCATTTACAGCCAAATCGATTGAGGCTACCCACTAGAAAAGAAGAAAAGAGCTCAGAATAATAAGAGTTACAAAGTTCTTGCAGAGTGGGAGAAAGGGTAGCCAGGAAACGATAAAAAAAATATTCTTGCAAATTAAAATGTGTTTTGGTGCATTAGGCTAACATTTTTAACTATCCAAAGAGTATGTCAGACAAAAGCAAAGGGTTCTTTTCTGAGGACAGGAGGAAAACTAATGTTGACCTATTTCTCCAAATATAGAATTACAAGTCACCTTAACCCCCTCTCCCCCCAAAAAACTTCCTGAAAGTTTCAGCTCAATCTCCTAGCAATGAGAAAATCAGGGAATACTTACCAACTTAGTTTAAAATATCTCATCTTTTAATGAAAGCTACTGACTACATAAAATCTCTTTAAACTACAAGCAACACTTGCTTGTTTCCAGGATTCTTAGATAAAAAAAAAAAAAAAAAAAAAAAAAAAAAAAAAAAAAAAAAAAAAAAAAAAAAAAAAAAAAAACAAACAAACACTTCCTCTGATTATAGATGACAAACTGATCATAGATGCACTCCATAGAAGTCTGTGCATTCAGAATATTGCCCAGTTTAAAGCCTCTTGTCATTTCGTTCAGGTTTACAGATAATTCCCAACTACGTAAAACAAGAAACAATTTCCCAAGCTGAGAGGAACAAAGAACAATTAAAATAAAACTTCTACTTTGTGAGCATAGATTTTCAAATTGTAATACAAAAGAATAAGGTTTCAAAATAAATCAACCAGTTTTGGACAACATTTGTTTCACATAAAGTTTTTGTAATATTAAACTACAGAAATACCCCCTAATTGTAGCCTTGATGTGTTCAACAAAAATCCCTTCTAGATGGAAAAAACATCAGAAAATTTGTTTCATAATGTGTAGGCCTTCAGAAGAATGGTGGCTAGAAAAGGGCACCTTAGAAACTGCTAAATTTCCAGAAATGATCTAGGCTATACTTGTTTTTTCTAACTTAAGAAGATGAGAACATGTTTATCACATTTCGAAAATAAAAAAAAAAAACATGAAAAAATAAATATATGCTTACCAACCTCACAATCCGTGAAGAAAGGAAACAAAAAACAGCTTGTTAATTTTTTTTTTAATGCAAAAGTAAGTTTGGAAAAGGACTTCAGTAATCCATTTTCACTGAAAGATAAAAAGGAAAGAAGAAAAAGGACATACAAAACAAAAACCAAAAAAACTGAGGTGTGAAAAAAACATAAAAGAAAGTTGAGCCAAATAAAATAAAACTTGGGTACAAGTGAGAATGAAGAGATGTAGTTTGAAACTAAAAACAAGGAATTTTAATTTTGTGCCATTCTTAATCTCAGAAAATGTTTCCCTTAATCCAAGTTCGTGAATAACTGGAAAACAAAGCAGTCTCAACATTAGTATAATTGATGATTGTGATGAAGTATATGCCTAGAGACTAAAAATTAAAAAAATACAAATCAATGTTGTTTTTTTTTGTGTGACCAAGTGCTCTTTTTACACATTAAGTGATATCTTATGATACAGGATTTTCCAAGCAATTTACTTAATTTGAGTTTGCAATATGTCAAGTTTGCTCAAGCAGTTATTTTTTGATCTTTGTTAACCTATCAAAGGTTATTGATGAATGTGACAGACTTATTGTGCTTGATGGCTCTGCTGTTTGTTTGTTGATATTCTATTCAGATAAAATCTGTTTTTTCGGATGCTTTGACCTACGGTACTTACAATTCAATATTTTGATTTGTAAATATTTTTGTTTGTTTAATTCTATCAAGGTAGTGAGTCAAGTACCAGATTTAACTCTTAAGAAGCATTTGTCTTAATTTCAAGTTCCTGATTTTGTGACAGCTTGAGAAGTTGTTGCACAGAAGTATTTTTGGTGGATTTTGTAGATTTTAGATTTTTTTTTTTTGTAGTTGCCTAGCGCATAGCCTGGACTTCTTTAGTTTCATTTCCTAATGCGGTTGAATATGTTATGTCCAGCAAGGCAAAAACACATAAGCAAGTTAAAGGCCATGATAGGTGTGCTGCCTGTTCTACAGAATTGGGTCGTCTGCCACACAGTGTAACATTTTGAGAAGTAGATTTGTGGTTTTTGTCTGGACCTGTCCCTTGGAGAATACATATTATTAAGCAAGATGATGCAATCACTTACTTGTTTTTGATCATGTCCAGCCTGCAAAGTTAGCTCTCCTCTCCCCCCTTTAGTAAGCAGGTTATGATAGCAAAGCTAGCTTCTATTATAAATAATTCCCAGAAAATTTTCAGGGAGGATCTCAAGAAGGAGTTTGCCACTGCTAGTCATTTGACCCAAACACTTTCCCACCTGAGAGCTGACAATAAATGTGATATTTCTGCTCAAATTAATGACATTGCCAATAGGTATCACACATTGAAAATTCATCAAAATCAGTGTGCTCTGTTTCAACTGTTCATGACCTAATAGCTTTCAACTTCCTGTAGCCCAATTAATTGAAATTGATATTTGTCAGATAGCACTTTCAGAGCACCAGCGCATTGAAGACTTTGAATATTGCTGCATATAAAATTCCCACCCAGAATAATGATGCAGTTTTCTTGTATACTTATCTGTTACACACTTATGGACATGACATTACTGCCCCCCCCCCCAGTCAAGCTAAAAAGACTTTCAAATAACCATCAATCATCTGGTAGCTGTCCCCTCCTCGCCTTTTCTCTGTGCCATCAACTGAAGTTAGAAAGCAAATAATAAAGAAATCCTTGGAAATAAAAGGATCAATCAGTTTCTATGATGATGGTCCAAAGAAAGATTAAACAAAGCACAGAGCTCTAGCTGAGGAGTTGAAACGCAGAAAAGCTAATGTAAAGGCGGATTTGATAATTTGTAAGGGTGCCCTTATTCAAAAAACTTACCAGTTGGAGCAAAACCCCCAATCACTCCAATGTCCTACTAATGTGCCTCCTTCTACATTTGTTAATTGTTTAAATGTTTATGAACTTACATCACCAAATTTTGTCTCTCAACTGTCTAGCAGT
Source organism: Artemia franciscana (assembly GCF_032884065.1). Taxonomy (NCBI): domain Eukaryota; kingdom Metazoa; phylum Arthropoda; class Branchiopoda; order Anostraca; family Artemiidae; genus Artemia; species Artemia franciscana. The sequence continues at coordinate 28,817,851 of NC_088865.1, read as the reverse complement.
GATTGTAACAATATTTCCGTGTCTGATGCTGACATTTCTCTTGTTTCCAACAACCTTATCAGTCCTTTGGTTCCTGCCTACTCTAGTTCTGCATCCTCTCAGATTCCTACCTCACAGGAAATGAAATACCTTAGTTTTTATGTTTATAGCCTCCCTAATAAGCTTTCTGTCCTTTCATATGATATCAGGAGAAGTGGATATTGCAGCAACTACAGAAGTTTCATCAAAAATCATCTAGTCAGTCTTATCTCCTGATGAAATCAAAATCAATGGCTATCAACTCTTTTCTAATCTGGATTCCCTGCTTTGCCACAGAGTAGCATGCTAATAAGAGATGGACTAAAGGTTAGTCTCATAAAATTTAATTCCCTGACTACTGATGGAATTGAGTCTGTGTGGATAAAAAAAAATACACAATCAAACAATCTCAATTGTGGTGGGTATTGTTTATAGAAGCCACAGTGCTCCCTGTGTTTTGGACTTTGAACCTAATTTGGCTGCCATGTTTTTGCATGTGATGTCCAATTTGCCAGCTATGATCTTGTCCTTTTGGGGGACTTTAACTTTCCTGAAATCCAATGGATTGATGGATCCCGTTTTAGTAATAAAGATTCTGCTTTTTTGCCTGCCTTATCTCATAATCCTATAATCATTATCTCTGTCAACCAATCTCACAACCAACTCGTTTCAGGGAAGGTCAAGCCACCAACACTCTTGATCTGATTATTCTCAGTAATCCTGACCTTTTTATTATGAATATAATAGCCAGACCTGTTGGTAATAGCGACCATGTAGTAATTGCTTTGGAGTTATGTCTGCCTACACTACCAAATAACTTTCTCATAAGCAACAAAAATATGTAAAGTACAAACTACTCTCTCAAAAACTTGCCATGTAGGGTTAACTATCATAGCTACTCGTATCATTGGCCCTGATATGTTGTATTGCATTATTCAGTTCATGTATTGAGAATGGACAGTTTATATACTTTGATCCTGGGCGGGGCTGGAAAATTGGATTTGTCACAATTTGACTGGTGATATTCTTATTTTTTGATGTTAGCTTTTTTGAGAAAAGGGTAGGAAATAATTTTGTCTTTTCAATGTCATTGTTATAGTGGGTATTATCATATATTAGTTCATACTGAAGTAGGTTGGGGGATGTTTTTTTGTTCCCACAGATTTTGCTTATAAGTTTATGCACAATTGGCTCACATGTTTCTCTGGAAAGACTTTTTGCAAAATTATTCCAGTAATTGTATTTAGCATTAATTATTGTTCTCTTGAGATAAGCCTTTGCTTATAATTTACTTAAATATGTAGCAGATGATGGTTTTTTTAAGGTATGTTCTCCTAGCTGCATTTTTTGTTCTCCAAATAATTTGGCATTCTCTTGTCCACCATGCTTTAGGAGTGTGTTTAGGGTTTTTTTTTCCAAGGTGTTGTTTTGAGGATAGCATGATTAGCTGTATTTGTTAGTATAGATGTCATAAGTTCAGCATGTGTGTCATAGCTGTAACAACTGAGGTATGTGATTCCTGGGTAAGACTTAGAATTAGAGCTTATTTCTAAACACAGTACACCTTGCTTTATTGTTGATATATTTAGGGATATGTGGCAAAATTTTAGTTGGTTCACTTAAAGAGAAAACTATTGCAAAATGGTCAGAGCAGATATTATAAATTTACCTTATATATATATATATATATATATATATATATATATATATATATATATATATATATATATTTAATATATTTATTGATACAATTTGTAGGTCAATAGTTGAAAACTTGCCACTTTTGGGGTTAAAATACACATTTAGATTTGGAGGGGTAAAAACTGCTCATTCAGTATTATTTGAAATCAAGCTTTCAATAAGCTTATCAGCTTTATTTTCTGGCTTATCCCCCCACAGATGACTGTAGGCATTGAAATCCCTGCAAGTAATAATGCTTTTTAACATATTACAATGTTAAACATGGCATCTGATTCTGGCCATTAGGGTTATAAAGACTTGATATTTATGTTTTGGTATTATTTAGCCAAACATTGATACCAATTACATCAAAATCATTTGAATAATCTGGAAAATTAATACCACAAAATTTAATGTTATTATTTAATATTATAGCTACACCACCTCCTTTTCTCCCTGAAGAGCCATCCTTTCTAAGGATAGTGTATCCTGGAGACTTTGTTTGTTGGTCATTAGTCAAATGGGTTTTCTGAAGGCAAGCAACATCAATGGAATTATTATTCATAAAAGATAATAATTCATTTAACCTATTTTCTGAAAGTGATCTTACATTCCACTGAAGTATTGATATATACTGCTTTGTTGTTATAATTTTCATATTGCTGTTTATCAATGTTTAGCTTTGCTAGGAGTAGAGCAAGATCTTTTTTTGCTTGGATATGCATGTGATTAGGTAGGTACAACTTTGCCAATTCGTTTATGATTTTTGCTTTTTGTGGCAGTTGTAGGTTCATTGACTGAACTATATTAGAATTTAGTATAAAGAGGCACATTTTAGGTGTTGATTTATCTGGATTTTTGTTGATAATTTTGATTAATTCCTGATAATGCTTCTGATTCGTTTCTACTTGGGAGCGGTGGCCAGTCTGATCTTCTATTATTAGTTGCAGAGGCTAGATGGTTTGTCCTTGGTGATTCTCTCTGATAAGAATGTGAGTTGAGGCGTTTTGAGGAAGGGGTCTTATGGGGGGGGGTGCTTGATGCTTTGGATAGAATGAGTGTTCTGTTAGTGAAAGTGTTGGGTGGTTTCATAGAGTGTTTGGTCTGGTGTGATTGAGCTGCATTTGCTTCCATTGCTGCAAATAGGTAATGTTTGGCTTTTTCTTTTGCTATTTGAAGTGTTAGTGCTTGTTTTTTTATGCAGGACATAAAGTTTTATTGGTAGAATCATGGGAGCCTTTGCAGTTGATACATTTTGGCTGATCATTTTTACAATTTGTCATTCCAATAGGGTGGGAGCTTCTACAATTATTGCATACTTGTAATATTTCACTGCATGTGTTTTTTGTGTTTCCTAGTTTTGAACATGTTTGGCACTGGATAGGTTTAGGCTTGCAGGGCTTGTGGTGTTTCATTGGTCCAAAAAAGAATATCTGACCCAGATTATTATTTTCTTCTCTTAGTGTGAATAAGAAAGACTTACTGAACTTTTGGCCATTGGCATCTGGTTTACACAGTTGGGTTACATCAGCAACTGGGATGGGCTACCTGTTGTCAGAGAGCCCTTCCTTTAGCTCCTCAATAGGTATTTCTGGAGGGATGTTGTATGCTACTATTTTAGATGGGTTTTGGTTTGGGGTCCAGAGAGCAGATTTTATTGGGATGTTAAGAAGGGATTTTGAATTCTGTAATATATCTGCTGATTTAGATTCTTCAAGGGCTATTAGCAGAGATCCATCACAGTAAATGTTTAACAAGAACATTGACTTTAACAGTTTGAAAATTGCAACCCTTAACAGAGCTATCTTTTTTATCTCAAAGGGGTTATCTGGACAGATTTTTAAGTATATTCCAAGGTTTTGTGAGGGAAGAGTCAGATCATGGGGAGGGGAATTATTTTTGATTGGGGAGATTTTTTTCCTTTTTTGGAGCTCCTTGATAGGACCTCTTGAAATTCAGTTTCATTATCATCATGGATAGGGACATATACCCCAACTTCCACCATTGTGTAATTCAATGACCCATCATGTGAGCTTGACCAGGCAAGAGGTTGAATGCTTTCAGTAGTACTTGGGGTAGGGTCCAGGGGAATTTTTTTGGGGGGTGTTCTATGCATTGCCTATTGGAACAAGCTTTGATACTAGTAAAAAGAGAGCAAAATCAATATTATAATACCAGACTGTCTGCATTCCTTCAAAAGGGAGGACTTTTCCATCTGCAAAAAAACACCACAGTGTGGTCCAGAAGATGGTTTGGTGCACAATTGATTTGGTTGACAGCTGATTAATCAAGGCAAATATCACAAGCAATTTTAGTATAAATTTCTTAAAGCATTGCTGTTGCTGACTTTAACTTATTGTGCATAGATTGATGTGTCCATAGTACAAGTCACCCAAGTCTGTCTTATGAACAGCAGTTTTTAGATAGAGTGGATGATCTTTATTTTCAATAGAATATTGATATGCCAACTCAAGCAAGAAAGGATGCTGATCTATCTATTTTAGACCTTGTTATTACTAAATCTGTAGATGATTTCTTCAGCCAAAGAATCATCAATATGTGTAACCAGCTGTCTGAGGAAACAGTTTCTGCTACTTCAACTGACATGTTCAAGTCCCACCTTGATAGGGAATGGCTCTGCCAGGAGTTCCTTTACAATTGGGAAGCTGCAGAGTCCTCCACAAGAGTCTAATCTAACAGCCACAATCTACACCAAACAAATTCTTTTTTTCATGGAGCATCACAAGGATGGATAATCCTTATATTGCTCCAAGCTGTGATTTAAGGTAATGATATTTTGAACATAGATTTTAGAGCTCTTATAGGTAAAGTGATCATTTTGCTCTTGAGATTTAAATGAATACTAATGTTCAGAGAGAAGGAGATGACACTTTGAGGTACAATTATTTTAATACAGATCATTAATCTATGAAGAATTTTATTTCATCTTTTAATACTATGCATGAGTTAAAAACTGGTCAGGAGTCTCTAGATTCAACTTTTGAATCTCTTAAAGAAGTTTTAAGACATGTACAAAGAAATCTTTTCTATTGGCAAGTAAATGTTTTGACCATAGAGGAAAGCCTAAGCTTCCATGTTAAGTACTCCAAGTAATTTGTGAAAAAAGCAATCTTTGGTGGTCTTATATTGAATTGCATAATAAAAAAATAAGCCACAACATGCACAAAGCCAACTGCAAAATAATGATAAATGGTCTGCTTACACAAGAGCAAGTAATAGGGTTACTAAGCTTCTTAGAGCCAATAGTGAAGAGCTGGAGATATGTATTATTCAATCTAGTACTACATCACCTAAAATATTTTAGAAGTATGTAAATAGACATAAACCAAATCTAGCACCCTCTACATCAACATTCAAACAACCAATTACACAATTAACAACTGATAATGATTTTGAAAAGGCCAACATTATGAATTTGACTTTTGCTTCTGTTTTTGGTAAGCCAAAACCAATACCCTCACATTTTGAAATACAGATAACACCATCTGAAACTACACCACTCTTTAATGATTTGGATGTTCAATGATTGAGGTGTTTAATATTCTTGAAAAATTAAACACATCAAAATAGCCAGATGTAGACAAATTTAAAAATGAAATGATTAAAAAAATACCTGGGGAAATTGCAGAGCCTAAAAGCTTCTTTGTTTTGTTGTTTTCTTCTAGTTTTTATATATTATGTTGCTAGAGCATTTGCAGGTAGTGGTCTAGATTAGGGGCTGTTGAGAAGGTAAAAAAAAAAATTCTTATTGTATAATATGAAGAATAATTGTAGCTAACATGTTTTACATGAGTCTCTGCCATACTGTACCCCCAGCCCTCTAATGTGCATAAATATGCCCAAAATTAGATATTGTAGATGTAATCTCTCAATGCATCTCTCTTGCTTGAATCTATGTAGCCTACCTATGAACTGAATCAACAAGACAAGAATGAGAAAAACAAGAGTGATAGGTGGCACAATACATTGGAAATACATAGCTGCATGCAAAATGTAATAGCTATAATTATTCTGCATATTGTGAAGTACATTTTTCCTTCTCAATAACCCTCTCTACAAATAGACTATACCCATTTCCAAGTGATTTCATTAGGTATTATATTTGAAAATAACATGAAAAAAAACAAAAAACAAATAGGCCTAGTATTTTTAAACCTTGTCTCTATATCAGTTGTGGAATCCTCAATGTGTTTGTCTCATAGTTTTATAGTGTTTCCTTATGAAGAGTGGAAGTTAAGGTAAAGCCAGATTCTTAATGGTATCCTTGGGCAGTATTGTTTTTGAGTAAACTTGAAATTAACTCAGCTATGTAATTTAACTAGGATGAAAGTGAAAACATCATTTGATGCCTTTTTTATGCTCTTTCATAATTTGATAGTTACTTCTGAGGCTAATTGCATCTTGAGCCCTAAATGGGCCCCAATGGTATTTTATTTTTGCAACCACATAGAGAAGTTATCAGGGGGGTATGGGGAGGGTTAAATTTACAGTGGGCTATCTAATTTGACTAGGATACCTTTGGGGCCTCTTTAGAAGCTCAAGATGCAACTAGCCCCAGAAACAATTATTTAATTGTGAAAGAGCATAAAAATAGGCATCAAATGACATTTTCACTAGCCTATCATCCTAGCTAAATTATATAGCCAACTGCAAATTTACCTATTTATGTTTGTAAGAGAGATTCCAGAAGAATTTGAAATTAACAGAGGCAATGTGCAAGACTACATCTTTTACTCTAGCTTAACTAAGCCTAGCTTATAAAATTTTACATCCCTTTTTACAGTTTAAGCTGTTCCAATAGCCCATTACTCACCCAATTCTTAGACTTAAAAGCAGAAACACATGCATTCCCAAGTGCACCTTTTCCTCCGTATACAATCAATCTTCCAGAAAACCCCATCTACAACGTGATTATCAGTTTAAACAGTAAGCTAGGGAATTTAGGGTGTGTTCCAGCTGACGGTTTTCCAGTAACTGCAGTAACTGCCCATTTCTAACTGCAGTAGAGCCAGTGGGAACGGCACAGTAAGCTGACTAGCAGTAGCGTCATTTTCGAATTAAATGCACGTGTTTAAATTTAAGGGATAGTTTAATGCTGATTAGTATAATTTTTTTTATTCCTTCTGTTTCAGAGCATTTAGAGAGGTTCTAAGCCAACCATGGGCATTTGGCTGTCACAAATGATTTTTCTCAAATGAACTGGTGAAAAATAAATAGGTCATATACTTTTTCTCTTTTTTTATTATTTGAAGACTAGAAAATCACAAAACTAAGCATTCAAATAGCTTGATTGTATCTTAAGCATATACAATCCCTGATGGAGTTTTGTTGATACCTGTCTTAAATTGATTTGTCTGAATAAAGTGGGCCTATAGCATTTACAGGATAGTAGTGGGACAACTATAGCAAGTTTTTTTTCAATATTCTACTTTTTTAAAAATAATTATTGTTCTCTGGTCAAATTTGTGTTCCTTGCTAAGTGATAGGCACTCTGGGCTGGAATGCTTTGTCCAAGGGGTACAGGTTTAATTCCTGGCATTGTCAGTTTATTTTGTTTTGGATAGGGGTTGGTGATATGACTAACCTCAGCTAAAATTGGCCTAACTTTAAATGAGTACAGATGGAAATCTAGGGACAGTAAAAAGGAAGGGCATGCAAGAGCATAGGCTGGCTGGTCCCTAGCTTCCTATTGCACTTCCTGGCTAAAGGACCACAAGGTCCTTTACTGGCCTACTGACTTAGCCATAGAAACTTTCTTTCAAACCCATTAAATATAAGTAAAAATGAAGAATACCAGTATGATGGTCCTTCTATTTCCCTGAAATGTGGATGTATGGACAAGAGTGTGGGTCATGAGAGATAGCTTATGAATGTAATTGGGGTGAATGTTCTGCAAGATTTAAAAAAATTTATGACTGTTGCTCAGGTTGGCAACTGAGCACAGAAGTATAATTTTGTTATTTGTTTTTCTTTGTGACTATCATGCTTATTTAATGTCCAGTATTTTAAAGTTAATCTTCTTTAATTTGTCTTTAATTGCCATGGCCCTAGGGCTTAAATACAATAAAACCTACTTATATCCATTGATTTTCTTTAAATAGATAGTAGCTCTGTGTTTCCTAGCTTCAGTAAATTTAAATGTAATTGTGAGACCAGGAATTACAAAGTAGGTGAAAACTTGCAAATGAACCTCTGGTATCAATAAAAATTTGTAAGAAATGGATATCAATTTAAAGATTAAAAAAAACTGTTAGAAAACAAAGAAGACAAATGAATAAACAAAAGTACCCCTTTACAACCATTTAATGAATTGTCACAAATATAGGTCACCCTTAAGATTGAAATGAACAAAGCTTCAATTATGAATCCATTTTCCTTTAAACAGACTGAAGGGGCAAACCTCCAAGCTTTGACAAATTCAATCTCACTTTTGGGCATTCTCACCTTTCCTTTTCAAAGGAAACTTTCTTTGGATGTTTCCCATCCAACTAAAAACAACACGGACAGCATCAGGTACAAGTGACCTTCTACTTAGCCTACATACCAAAGGGAAAAGCATGCATCTCTATACTATAATTTACCTCCAACCTGCCTAATGTGCAAATATATAGCCAAAATTACGTAGTTCCAATGTACTCTGTCACCTGTTACCTTTTCCCCCATTCTTGCTTTGTTTACAGTTGCTTCAATTAACAGGGAGTTAGAGGTTGAGGGATAGATTTGCAGAATCAATGGGAAACATGTAATTTCAGCTATAAATATTTTTGAAGGTCATCAAAGATCAAGGCCCTCTAGAGCAAGAATGAGTAGAGATGTGTACTTTGAAATACCTTCCCAGGACATACTTTAGCCTGTAGACCCATCCATGAAAGTTTCATTTTCCTAACCTAACGCATTTCAGTGATAGCAAGAAGTCAATCAACTAGAATTTTACTGGATAAAATTACCATCCTTTGGAATAGACTCTGAATAGTCTACCCTAGCCTACTTCTTCAATAGGATTAAAGACAGTCTCAGAATAATGATTTGGCAGCCCATAAATCCTCAACTTATCTGTAATACTTCACCTAGGCCTGTTTACAGAGCCTAAAAGGAGTTAATGCTTAAAATGCTACCATGTGGCAATTTAATGGAGCCTCAATGTTACCTGGAAGAAGTCAATTCTTAGAATGATTCCAAATGGCAATTTAAGGTAATAATTATGCCTGAATATGCCAGAAAACATGGAAATCTTTAAATTAAATAATAAGTTTTTCATTGATTTAACCTACTTGCTAATAGATAGCCTACTAGCCTACTCAGGGTGTCCTTTAATGTTGATCCCAAAATATGGTGATTTACTAACCTGGCTCAGATCCCTCTTTCTTTTGCAAAATCACTGTCCCACCTTCTTCCAAGCAAATAACTTCATATTCCATTACTTCATTCTTGTCCATATTTATTTTTTGTTGAATGAGATTTTTGTTGAAGAAGGTGAATTATGTACTTACTGCGCTAACCATTCTTTTGAGCACGGTAAGAAAATCACTTACTGCGGTTACTGCCGGCAGTAACTATTCTCGTTCCCAGTGGGTTGGGCAGTAACCATTTTCCGCTAGGAACGGAAGTAGTAACCATTCGGTTACTACAGTAAGTCCCTGGAACACACCCTAAGGGTGTGTTCCATTAATAAATTTGAAAAGGATTCTTCGTTTTCTTCTTTTTGTTGCAACCAATCTTCCAAATTTGAAATCTGCCAAATAAAGGACGGAAAAATGTAATTGATGAAATCTGAGCAAGATATGCATTTTTACTTCTGTCCCATAAATGATATAGGCCTATGTTATTTAGACAAATCAACAAAACTCCATCAGGGATTGTATTTACTTAAGATATAATCAAGCTATGTGAATGCTTAGCTTTGTGATATTCTAGTCTTCAAATAATAATAAAAAAAAGAAAATTTATATGGTCTATTTGTTTCCCACCAGCTCATTTGAGCAAAATCATTTGTGACAGCAATACGCCCATTGTTGGCGTGTATCCAGTTCCAAAAATTATAGGGAGGTATATGGACTAACAACAAGTCCTTTCACCTCTTTGACTTCTTCTTCAGAAAAATTAGCCACTGATAGCGCTATTCTTCTCCAGTCGGCAAACAATGAATATGTGCAATTATGAACAATAATACACTGTTATTGACTGTGGGAAGTGCGAGTACCTGAGCTACCTGTCCCCAGCAGTTTAAGGCCACTAGGCCGGCAAGTATCAATACGGCTCTTCCTGCTCATTCCCGCTCTCCTTTGCACAATCAAAAACTATAGACAAATCACTTCCTTTTAAAAATTGACTTCTTCTAGCTTTAAAAATTACTAAACAATATTTCTCTTCTTTAAGATATCAATTCCCGTCAGTCTTTTCGAGTGCGTACTCACTCTTTTTGATAGATTGGTCTTAAACCCGTTTTCAACTGTTTTAAACAGCAGTGGCAGATGTATGGCCAAAGTGAGGGGAGATATTCTTTTGTTTTAAAAAATGTAATGCAGTATATATATTTGACAGTTGCACTTACTTTTACATTTTTTGCAGTTATATGAATATTTGTGAGCTGGGACTTTGTGTTTTTCCTTTATCATTCATGAATAACTGTTTGGAGATGGCCATACAACTTTTTTTTTACCCACTTAACTTAGCCTTTAATGGTGAAAGGCCTGGTGTCCGGAATTAGCCCGAATTTTTTGTCACCGTCCTGAACCTAGCGGGCAATCGTATGGAGCCTGAAAGGATGAGAAAAAGTAAAGATTGATCAAGAAAAATGTTTTAATAACCACAGCTATAAAATCAGAACGAAATGCGAGCTCAACTACCTCCAAAACATTCTTACTGAAAATTCTACCGAATTCTGAGAACCATCTATCGATTTTCTACCAGAAAATAACCAATATTTTATAGATTGTTCGAATAGAAAAGTGGAAACACTGGATATGAAGAAGAAATAAAAATATACAAGTTCAAGATAGGCCAAAGGGAAATGAATCCACCTTTTCAAGGGTTCAAATTTATGCAATTGGGTATGTAATGTTATAAATAAATATGGTGACGTTCCTGTGCAAGATCTTTTCTGAAGTAAACTGTAATATCCAAAGATTCCTTGTAGGCTACCATGTGGAATGATTCCTTTGAACATTGTTTCCAAATATAATGGTTGCTGCTATGATAATTGCCCTTTCCCCCCTTTCTTTTATCGGGATAGATCTAGGCCTAAGTAACTTTGCAAAATTTTCAGATTCTCTCTAGCCTAGCTTATTTGTGTGGCAAAACTGGTGCAAACAGTATTACTGGCTTTCATATAAAGTGAATATACCACTCAATGCATTTTTTAATGCTGTTTACAAATGTAATGATCGCTTCTACCGCAAATTCAGATTCAAGCACTTTTTGACCTCTTAAAAATGACCTCTATATGGGGTCATTACAAATCTGTAATAGTTTAGAAACAAATTTGGGCTATATATTTGCACATCAGGGGGGTGGGGGTAAAGTATAGCATATATTAAATATGTAAACTAACCATTACTGTATTTATTTATTTTTTTGGTAAAATTCTAGTTAATTGACTTCTTGCTATCTCAGAAAGGGTTTAGGGTTAAATGAAACTTTCAGGGATGAATCTACAGACCAAAGTATGTCCCAGGAAGGTATTTTGAAGCAACTACATCCACTCCTTCTACCTCTACAGGGCCCTGACCTATGATGACCTTTAAAAATATGTGTGTTATAAAAGTGAAACCTTGCAAAATAGATCTTCTGCCTAATTGAAGTACAACAAAATTGTTTTCATCTTCATAACTTTGCTCAATTCCATTTTATAAGGTTTTAAAGATATACAAATTCATTTCCTAAATTTTGAAAGAAAACATTGAAATGGCTCAAAATTCTACTCAAATAACAGGAATAGCATTTTTCAGAACTAAAGGCAGAGAAAAAGCAACTAGTAACTGAAAATTAAGGTAAAATGTTGTTTTGTCAAAATTTCAATAGGTATGACCTGTCATGTAGGCAAATTTCAGGGCCCTCTAGACAGAAAAGGACTAGAAGTGGGTACTTTAAAATACCTTCCCGGGACATACTTTAGCCTGTAGACCCATATGAAAGTTTCATTTTCCTAACCTAAACCCTTTCTGAGATAGCAAGAAGTCAATTAGCTAGAATTTTACCATTTTTTTTATGTGTTTGTGCTGTTGCACTGGTGATTTCTCTTTTCATTAAAATTTGATATGCACAAACACATTAAAAAAAAAAAAAAAAAAAAAAAAAAAAACAGCAATGGTTAGTTTATGTATTTAATATATGCTTGTAATTTGTAATGACCCTGTATGCTTGTAATCTAATATATACAGATTTGTAATGACCCCATATATAGGTCATTTTCAAGAGGTCAAGAGGTCAAAAAGTGCTTAAATCTGAATTTGCAATAGAAACAATTATTATATTTGTAAAGAGCATAAAAAAAGGCAGCAAGTAGTATATTCAGTTTATATGAAAGCCAGTAATACTGTTTGCACCAGTCTTACCATTTGTGTGATCATTTGCTATTTAAAAGATGAAAGTAGACTATCACAATAAGTGGTAACAGTCTAGACAAGCTACTTTTAGCTTTCTTGGAAAGTGGATAGGTTAGGAAAATGAAACTTTTAAGGATGGATCTATTGACAGTTATTTCTAGGGGAGAGAAGGAGCCCCTAAACAAATTGTAGCTTGTCTAGAATTTTAATTATTAAGCTTTTGATTCCAAATTTACTAATTACTGACATAACAAGTTTGGTAAATTAATGACAGTTCACATAACTGACTTACCAATAAAGTAAACATACCACTCAATGCCTTTTTTATGTTCTTTACAAATACAATAATTGCTTCTACTGCAAATTCAAATTTAAGCACTTTTTGGTAAATTTATAGCAAACAGTATTACTGGCTTTTGTATAAAGTGAATATACCACTTGATGCCTTTTTTATGCTCTTTACAAATATCATAATTGCTTCTACTGGAAATTCAGATTTAAGCACTTTTTGACCTCTTAAAAATGACCTAAATATGGGATATTAAAAAGGCTAAAAAAATTGGTCTCATACCTTAAATACTTTATAACATTGATCTCATACATACTGTTTCATTATAAATCCATTTTTTTAAATGTTATATAATCCAAAAGCGCTGCTTTTCCAATATTAATTTTGATAAATTAATCTGTCCAATGTTATGACATTTTCTTCTTCCTTGACACCAAATTTTAAATAAAATCATGCATTTTTGGTCGAAAATATGAAAGCTGGCTATTATTAACGCCAGTTATACTGTGTGCTATAAATTTAACTATATTAAATACAGTAATGGTTAGTTTATGCATTTAATATATGCTATACTTTACCCCCACCCCCCTGATGTGCAAATATATAGCCCAATTGGTTTCTAAATTATTACAGATTTGTGATTTCAAATATTCTATTATTTTGTAAAAAACAACAACCAAAAATGCATGCTTTAATTGAAATTTTGGTGACAAGGAAGAAGAAAACACCATAACATTGATAAAATTTATTTATCCAATTTAAATCAGTGCTTGTGGATAATATAACATTAAAAAAATAGATTTATAATGAAACAGTAAGTTTGAGTCCAGTGTTATAAAGTTTGGGACCAATGTTTAAGCCTTTTTACACCCCATATTTAGGTCATTGTGAGGTCAAAAAGTGCTTAAAACTGCATTTTCGGTAGAAGCAATTATTATATTTGTAAAAAGCATAAAAAAGGCATCAAGTGGTATATTCACTTTATACAAAAGCCAGTAATACTGTTTGCTATAATTTTTCCCACTTTTTAACCTAACCTATCCTAAACTAACCTTAATAGAGTCTATATAATTTTAATACTAAGAAAACTTAGCATTTTAAAAACAGCTGAGAAAAGATGGTGCCAATAAAATGTAGTATTATTTTGTGGAAAATGAGCAATAATACATACTTTAATGGAAAATTTGTAAGAGCTCAAAAAGTGCTTAAATTTGAATTTTACAGTATAAGCAATTATTATATTTGTAAAGAACATAAAGAAGGCATCAAGTGTTCACTTTATTGACAAGTCAGTTATCTAAACTGTCATAATTTTTTTTCAAATTTGTCATTTTTAAGAGCTCAGAAAGTGCTTAAACTTGAATTTGCAGCAGAAGTGATTATTGGAATTGTAAAGAACATAAAAAAGGCATTGAGTGGTATGTTCACTCTATTGGTAAGTCATATGAACTGTTGAAATTTAATTACAAATTCCATTTAGATCCCTTACAATGATCCCTTACAATGACCCTTTTGATGAAGTGTTTTTCCTTATTTATTTGGCAAACATTTAGTGATTGACCACCTCCAAAGGAAACATGCTATTTCAGTAAAAATATTATTGTATTATACCATTATATGGTATATTTTATTTCATGCTCAACCCAAAAATATCGGTAGGTTTATTGTTGACATTGTAATATAGCTAAGATAAAAGTAATTACTTCACTTGCCTTTTTGATTATTCTTTCATAGCCCAATTCAGTAATTTCTTCTAGGGGAATTCCATTTTGAGGCCATAGAGGGCTCAAAACAATCCATATTAACCTAAAGTTTAAAATTCTGACAAAATTAACTGGCTAGTAAGAAAAAAAGTCATTTGCTACTAATTCAGGAGTAGTGGCTTTTATATTCATTTATCTTGATAGTAAAATGACAATATGAAAAAATTGTAGGATTTTCTGAAAAGAGTCACAATCCCCTCAAAAATGATGTCAGTTTTGTTGTGGTGTCATTTTTGAGGCAATTTCAGGTTCATTTTCAAAATTCCTATAAATTAGTTTTCAGAATAATAATTTTTTGGCATTACAATTAATATACATATGCATGACCATTCAACCTGCCCTCTTCTCTCTGATCTTGGAGGCATGTTTTAAACTGCTTAAGTGTGCTAAATGAATGTTCTGCTGATGTCATGGTAACAGGGAGAACACAATTAAGAGTCAATATTGAGTTGGAAACCAGCAGTTGTCACATGCAACAAAAGTTTCAGAAACTATATTGGGATGGCAAGACTCATCTATAGACCTCTATTTTGCTTGCCAGATGCTAGCTCAGCAAGGAGAATAGTCTCAGCAAAAGAGAACTGATAGCATTTTTTGCAGCTTCATCCCAACATTGGCTAATACAACATCAACAAAAACAAAAAAGAAACAGAAGTTGAATTTGGAATACTGTATCTAGATGATTAATAGGTCTTGTATTGTTCTTCACATGGCTGCTCAAAGTGTGGGAAAATACAAAGTCTTTGTCAAAAAGAGAAGTGTCAGAAGAGAGGATCACCAACATTGGGGTATTGGTAGGAAGGAAGGTGTCACAGCACTTTTAGCTGTCTGGACTGCTTTTCCATAAAAGGAAGGAAAATCTGCCTCCACTTTAATACAGACTTGCAGAGATTATAATGCTCACAGTTGGTAAGTAGACTCACTTTTTCCTACAAGAATAAAAGGGAAATGAAGATGAACTTGGGAATGACTGCTTCTAAAAGTTGGCTTTTGTTATTAAACCTCAATTGGACAGGTTATCATTAAGTCAGTATGAAGGAGGGTGTCCCATCACTTTCAGCTGTTTAGACTGGCTTTCTATAAAAAGAAGGAAAATCTGCTTCCACTTTTAATACAATCTTACATAGATCATAATGTTCACAGTAGGTAAGTAGACTCACTTTTTCCTACAAGAATAAAAGGGAAATGAAGATGAACTTGGAAATGACTGCTTCTAAGAGTTGGCTTTAGTCATGAAACCTTGATTGGACTGGTTATCATTAAGTTGGTATGAAGAAGGGTGTCCCATTGCTTACAGCTGTTTGGACTGCCTTTCTATAAAAGAAGGAAAATCTGCTTCCACTTTTGATACACACTTGCAATGATCATAATGTTCACAGTAGGTAAGTAGACTCACTTATTCCAAGAATAAGAGGGAAATAAAGATGAACTTGGTTATGAGTGCTACTAAGAGTTGGCTTTTATCATTAAACCTTAATTAGACTGGTTATCATCAGAGCTCTCCAGTACTCCAACAGCAGGGAAAAGCTCCAGAAAAATGACAACACTATTATGTTTTTCAACCCACCATGTATCATAAAAGCAAAGGAGTTTTTTTGTATGTGAATGAGCAGAAGGTAATGGCTCAGTTTCTTTGGGGGAATAAGAAAAAAAACTCCACACAAGTATCCATTTAGCATTACAATTAAGCTCAGTCTGGATGCCTTCACCAGACAAGGATTAAAAACAGTGCAAAGCACAATACATGTTGATGGCAAATGGATACTGCTTTTGTATCTCTCCTTGAATGCCTCTTGTAAAAACTGGATATTCTACCTCCATCAAAGCCAATTCCATATACCTTGTTCATGTCTAATCCAAACTCTGAGCAGGTTCTAATAATGTACTTTTGCAAGATCTGTACCAGTGAAGACCATTGTAATGTCAAAACACAAAAAAAAGTTTCTTTCATTTCAAGATTATCATAGAAACAGATGACAAGAACCAGTTGTTCTTTTGAAGTTACATAATTTATCTCATCAGTCAATATAGAAAATCACTGTAATTTTCAGTCTATTTAAAATTGTATCTTGAATTACATTGCCTATACTATTGACAATATCATTCTGCACTAGAGGAAGTGCATATTCTTTGCTTTTAGTGGATGATTTGAAATGCTCCCTCAACTGTGTATTTCCATTAATCCATCATCTATTGCTAAAATCCTCCAAATACTCCTTCATCTTCTACACATTTTGTAAGGGAATCATTTTTTCACAAAGACCCAACATGGCTAGTTCATGAAAACAAGATAAAATAGCAACAATTGATCTTAGAATTTTTTGGTCTGAATCCTTTTGTCATGATCTGGAAAACTCAATTGCTGGTCAATTGGAATGCTTTTACCTTCTTGTATTTTGATAAACACCCTTTTTTACTTATGTATGGCTGAAGTCAGCAAGAGCATCTCTAAGGTTAGTATATGGCTTTCAAACTAAACATACAAACATCTAAAGTAAGCCTTTGCTGGTCTCAGATTTGGCAAATAGAAAGCAGTGTTTATAGAATGTGCCCTTTTTGAAGGACTGAACACCAGCCACAAATACTTTTGGAGCCGTGTTCTTTGAAAACTATGATGATTTATGACTATGCCTTCAACTTTCTGGTTAACTATTTCATGAAATTCGAATTCTTTTCATAGTTTCCAGTGCCTACAGATTCAGTTCAACTTTTGAGCATCAGAAATCTGTTCATGGTTATCAAAAAACTCTAGACTAATGTCGAGCATGGTAATTCTGTGGCTCAGCGTGTATTCTGATCCTGCAGGGAAATCAGCTTGAAAAGTTTATTTAATCCAAACATTCTTTAACTATACCATTCAAATGTATTTTAAGAGATTGAGAGACAAGACAGAAGATTTGTCAATCCAATGACCAGTAGATGTTTTGTGTGGATCTGTTAATTAACCTTGGGTGCAAACTTTTTTTAAACCGCCATAGCCCTTCCTCCTAAGGTCTCCCCTTTCTGCAAATTTGACTGTTTTATTTTTATCAGGAGTTCTATTGCCTTTTCCTCTGATTCTTATGTTTCATTGTAATTTAATATTTATTTTTATTGTAACCCATCTGTCCCTGATCACTTTGTTTCACACCTTGAAGTATCTGACATCATTTTTTAGGAAAAGAGTAAAAAGGGCACTGTTATGCTCCTTTCTGGAGATTTTAATATGCCACAGGTTAGTTAGATGGATGGCTTAAAATTTTCCACAGAATAGTCTCCCCTCTATCACAACAAATACCCTGGCTGACCTTTTTTTAATCCCAGATTGTAAATCAGCCAACTTGCTTTTGACACATACAGGAGCACCCCACTGCTAGACCTTGTTTTTATCAGTAACCCTGACCAAGTCCTTGTGACATCTGGCCACCCTGTAGTTCATAGTTGTGACAACATATGGATTTCAACTTAAATACAAGTCAACCTCAAAGTAGGTCAAAAAGAGTTGCAAATCATCAGCTGATCTGCCAATTCCTTGCAAAGGTTGTATTGTGTTTTTTTATTGAATGATAGGGGGTTTATTATTGATATAACACATGGGAGGTTCAACTTAAGATGATGTCATGGGAGTTAAACAAGTGAAAGATTAGAACAGAGGTACACTATTATCTTAGGGTCGGATGGGTCTCATTTTATCATATAGATTCCCTACAGCGTTGCTAAAGATCATGGAAATTATGCCTGCTGTCTGGATTCATAAACAAAGACAATATAGTATTAAACAATAAAGAAATTTATTTCAGTTCTTACATACAAAATGTCTGGTAGCTACACTTTGATAAGTTGTGTATTGAAACACATAAACTCAGGCTTAAAGATAAGTCTATATAACTTTAATATCTACTTTTCACAAGCACCTCATTCACACGAGCCTAAGAATCGACTGACTCGAAACCTTCAGTCTTTTTCATATATTTTAACTTGTAATGGGATATTTGATCCCCCTTTAAACCAGAATCTTTCGTATGTTTTTACTTGTTAAGAGATGTTTGACCTCCCTCTAAACCAGAATATCCTGATTTTGCAATTTGGTTTCCCATGAACTAGGATCTCACAATTTTGTATTTATGTTTTCTATTTTGAGACTTTGCGCAAGTATTGTGAAATTGGTTATTAACTTGCTTTAGTCATGAAGTAATAAAAACCTAGTTTATGTTTCTTGTCTGGCTACTTTTTGGTTAAATTTTCAGCTAAATTTTCACTATTTAGGCATCGTTATGGATCTGGTTGCAGGTGATCTGTTGACTGTTGTTGTTTGAGCATTGTATGTGTGCTGGATGTCCTGCTTTGTTGAGTTGCTGCGTCAAGTGTTACTCAATATCAGTTTGATATTGGTTTATGGATAATTTTCTTCTTTATACATTTTCTTCTTAGGTTGATTCAGTCTTGCTATATTGGTATTGGTATTGAAAGTGATTATTGAATAATCATAGTTGGTATTTTCTTCTATACGATTGGTATTATTGAGATGTTCTTGTCTGTGATTGTTTTTGTGGGGTGGGAAATATCAGTTTTGTGATTTTTGGGCATTTTTCGGTGGTTGATAAATCATGATAATAGATGTTACTCGTTCCCTGATTTTTGACCATAATGGTTGGTTGGTTGGTGCCATAGTATGCCTGTTCCTACAATAAAAATTTCTGGTCAGAATCACATTCTTAATAAGCAAAATAACCCATAAAAATATGTAACACCATTATAACAAAATTCAAATACTATATAATCAGTAATAAGCAATGTTTTAAGCATTATTATGTTGCTACTAGCTAAAATATTGTTGCAGTGATTACAAGAACACTATTTTACAAAATACCTAGCTACTTGGTAAATGTTACATGTTTAAATTTTACATGTAATCTTTTCTGCCAAATTTTTTATATTTCTGATGTATGATTGTGTTGAAAGAAACACAACTTATTGTGTTATAGCCTCTCAACTTCTATACATTAGTAATATTTATTTACTTTAGGGACTGGATACTGGAATATAAAAGAGATGACCTCTTATTTCTCTTGTATTGGTATATCCTCCAAGTTCTTATTGCTTAGACATCATCGGGAGCAGTGGGGTTTAATTGATGCATCTATGAGTGTCAGTTTTCTCATGTTTGGGTTTTTTCATTGTTTTAAGAGCTTGTGAGTCCAACGTTAGTCATGCTCTTATTGTTTGTTAAACAAGAGGAACTCAAAATATTATGATATTGTACGGAAATTTTCTAAGAATAATTCATATTGTTTCTTGACACATTCCGATTTCTGGTTCTCATGAGTGAAGATTCCTGAGTAACTACGAATACTGTAAATACTCATCTAATATGCTAGGGTCATTATTGAGGCTTCTAAAATTTATGTCAGCATTAGTTAGTAACCTTAAAAAATAAAATGTAGTACAATCGCAAGTTTTTGTCAAGTATTGAGGTCTTTGACATAAGACTTTCCAAGGTATTTCCTTTCTACTTTCTATTATTTGTTTTGAAAGATGCATTATTCTTTAGTCTTTATTATTGGCTGTGCATCACATTAGTTGTAGTGTTGAGTCAGACATTCGTTATTTCAACAGTTTTAGCCTTGTTGGCTACAGGGCAAGAGGCACAATTTCCAGAGGCACAGTTGAGCAATTACTAGTAAAAAAATGTAAAAGTATGCGTTTGTATACATAATAGTGATAAACTGTTTCAAAAACACTAGTTGACTTTTTTTTCTCTCTAGGATGGTGATCATGGGTTCTTTAGTACCTATAAAGGTACACTATTTGTGAATAAGAATTTTTTTGAATAAAATGAACGATATACTGTGAAATTAAAAAAAGGACAAATTTTCAACGATATAAGTTGAAAACATTTTTCTGGGACTTGGTATTAACCAAGTGACATAGCGATCGTAAATTCTGTCGGTCTGTCTGTCTGTCGGTTCCTGGCTTTCCTAGTTTAGGCAGTCCCAGATAAGCTAGGACGATGAAATAAGGCAGGTGTATCAGGGACCAGACCCTATCAAATTAAAAATTGTTGTTTCTCCGATTCGACCATCTGGAGGGGGGAGTGGGGGACAGCAAATTTGGAAAAATTTACAAAAATGAGGCATTTTTAACTTATGAAGGAGTGATCGGATATTGATGAAATTTGATATTTAGAAGTATATCGTGTCTCAGAGGTCTTATTTTAAATCCCAACCGGATCTGGTGACATTGGGGGAGTTGGAGGGGGAAACTTAAAATCTTGGAAAACGCTTAGAGTGGAGGGATCGGGATGAAACTTGACGGAAAAACTAAGCACAAGTCAAAGATACGTGATTGACATAAAACCAGAACGGATCCAGTCTCTTTGGGGGAGTCGGGGGGAGGGTTAATTCTAAAAAATTAGAAAAAATGAGGTATTTTTAGCTAACGAAGAAGTGTTCGGATCTCAATGAAATTTCATATTTAGGAGGACGTTGTAACTCAAATCTCTTATTTTAAATCCCGACCGGATCCAGTGTCTTTGGGGGGGGGGACCAAAAATCTTGGAAAAGGCTTAGAGTGGAAAGATCAGGATGGAACTTGGTGAGAAGAATATGCACAAGTCCAAGATACGTGACTGACATAACCGGACCGGATCCGCTCTCTTTGGGGGAGCTAGGGGAGGGGGGTAATTCGCAAAAATTAGAAATAATGAGGGGTTTGTAACTTACGAACAGGTAATCAGATCTTAATCAAATTTGATATTTAGAATGATCTGGTGCTTCAGAGCTATCATTCTAAATCCCGACCAGATCCGGTGACATTTGGAGGGAGTTTGGAGGGGAAACCGGAAATGTTGGAAATGTGAAATTTGAGGTATCTTTATCTTACGAATGGATGATCGGATCTTAATGAAACTTGATATATACAAAGATCTCATGTCTCGGTTTCTCCATTTTCAATTCTAATCGGATCCGGGTGACATAGGGGTTTGGAGAGGGGAAACAGAAATCTTTGAAACCGGAAATCTTGGAAAACGCTTAGAGTGGAGAGATTGGGATGAAACTTGATGGGAAGAATAAGCACAAGTTTTAGATACGTGATTGACATAATTCGAACGGATCCGCTCACTTTGGGGGAGTTGGGGGGATGGAACTCATGTTTCAGAGGTATTATGTTAAATACCGACCAGATCAGGTGACATTGGGGGAAGTTGGAGGGGGAAACCGGAAATCTTGGAAAACGCTCAGAATGGAAAGATCGGGATGAAACTTGGTGGGTAGAATAAGCAATTGTCGTTGATACGTGATTAATGCAACCGGACTGGATCCGTTCTCTTTGGGGGAGTTAGGGGAGTCCTGTGCTTTGCCGAGTTTGGTGCTTCTTGGTGTGCTAGGACGATGAAAATTGGTAGGTGTGTCTGGGACCTGCACAAATTGACTTTATAAATTTGTTTTCCCTGATTCGACCAACTGGGGGGCTGAAAGGAGAGGAGAAATTAGAAAAAATGAGGTA
This sequence comes from Artemia franciscana, assembly GCF_032884065.1. NCBI lineage: Eukaryota > Metazoa > Arthropoda > Branchiopoda > Anostraca > Artemiidae > Artemia > Artemia franciscana. The sequence continues at coordinate 28,796,051 of NC_088865.1, read as the reverse complement.
TTTTTAACTTACGAGTGGGAGATCGGATTTTAATGAATTTTGATATTCAAAAAGACCTCGTGTCTCAGAGCTCTTATTTCAAATCCCGACCGGCATTAAACCTCTGATTTTCCTTTTAAATCAATCTATTCATTTAGTAGAATATTGCTAGAGCTTCTGCCATATGAGCTCTTGGCTCTTCGAACATCGTCGCAAGTGCCATATGAGCTCTTAGCCCTTGTTATTGCTTAGGTATGGCAGGGTAGTACCATTATGACCACACTACTTGTTAATGATGTTTTTGGCTAAAATTAATAATTTGCTAACAATATTAGTTGAACTTTCATTGTTGAGTATTGGGGTAGGATGACCTCCTTATGGCCACACTACTTATGAATTCTTATTTTGGTAGTATCTATCCTGTAAGTAATATCATAGGAAATCATTAGTTCTATTATTCAGTATTTTTTAAACCTTACATAAATATTTATTATTATATATAACAAATATATAATATTTACTTTTTACATAAATATTTCATTATATGTATAACAGTTACGTGTCAACATGTGTTTATTATTTTCCACTAGAAAAGAAAAAAAATGAAGCAAATCTATTAATAATCAATACTAATTTAGAAATACTATGAATTAAAAATATATAATTTATGTAAGGCTTAAAAAATACTGAATAATAGAACTAATTACGTAAGGTTTAAAAAATTTAATTAAAAAATTTATGTAAGGTTAAAAAAAAATTGTTTTAATTTGACTAATAAGGAAAATATGAATATTTTGTATTGGGTTCTCATCTTATTTACTCTATACTAAGCGGAGCATGGGTACATGGATTAATATCCTTTCGGTGAAGTGACGACTTAATTTAGTTTAAAAAAACATATTGTTTAAATAGATGGGTTTATCTGGCAATTAAAAATGAATAATTCGTAAACAATTTGTTGATTTCGGAGATAAATAAACAGATAATCTATATCCTCCTTTTGTTTGGAAGTATTGCACGGAAATGTAATTAATATTATAGTTGAGTGATTATGCTACTGCTGTGACTACTATTTCAGCTATACCTAAGGGTATGAAGGTGAAATTTTCAGAGAATATTTCGAAAATTTCTATCGTATCGATGACAATCTGCCTTGTGTATGCAGGTTGTCAAAAGGGCATATAAGCAGTATCTAAGGAACAGTTTCGTATGCGAAATTAAAACTTACAACGCTTGTTGTGTGTGATGCTGGACTAACCAAAAAACTATATTTTCATATTACTGCTACTATTAATATTTCTGCTACTACTATTACTGCTACTAAAGCTAAGACTACTGCTATTAACTCTACTCCTACTACTACTGCTATAACTACTGATGCTTCTACTACTACTAATAAACCTAAGGGTATTAAGGCGAAAATTTTGGACAATATCGTAACTGTATTGAAATAAATTGAAACTCATTATGCCCGCATAGGCTGTCAAGAGGACGTATCAGCAGTGTTTTAGGACTGGTCGATGGTATTAAGTTAAAATTTTTTTCCTGTGGTGAAGGAGATGTTGAAAAAAAGGTGCTATGTGTATACTGCTAACAGTGCTACTGCTGCTACTACAACTCACTACTACACAAGCTAAGGGTATTAAGGTGAAGCTTTCAAGGAATATTTAGGCGAATGCCAAATTAAATCAAAGTGAACTGTGATAATGTACATTGTCAATAGCGGGACAAAGCAATATCACAATAACGAATTACGTTATTAAGTTAGACATTTGTGGGTAAGTTGCGACAGATTTTGAACCAGCCAAAAGACACTATGTGTATAATTTTGATACTACTTATACGATTGCTGTACCCAATGACACTAAGGGTATTAGTTAAAAATGTTTTGGGGGGAGTTTCAATTAAACGAAAAAACTATACGCATAGAAGTATTAAAAGGGCATATAAGCAATATCATAAGTAGCACTGCTCTACCATGGCTAGCAATATCATTAATATTTTAAAGGAGCTAATTTGATTGGAAATTCAAAGTTCTAGTACCCTTTTGTAGAGTCAAAAGTGATTGGAGGGCAATCAGCCCTCTTCTTTAGCTCATAATTTTTCCAACACTTCCAATCAAAATTTAAGATAGCCATTATGTTTTAAAACTAAATTTTGCCTTAAGATTAAATCAAAAGCACCGTGTGTATGCTGATTGCCAATGAGACATCTTAGCAGTATCCCAAAAATGACTGAGGGTATTATGTTCAAACTTTTGGGGTTACATCTATTACTACTTCTGTCCTCAAAATTGAACTAAATAAAAAGAGTGTGAGTGTATCCAAGCTGTCAAAGAGCATAGGTAGATTTTTGTTTGCAAATGGTATCAAGTTCTATTTTTCAGGTCAAATAGAGGAGGTAAATAACTAAATTAAACACTACTATTTGTGTCCAGATTTGTGAAAGGGTGTATGTTGTGAAAAATAGTTAAAAAAAATTTCAGCAAACAAATAGAAGGACAAATTATAAATTCTTAAAGAAAAACCAAAAAGATTTAAACAATTATTTTCTTTTCCCCTTAAAAGACTATGTCAAAATAAATCAAACAGAAATTGATTTAAAAAAAAATATTTTCCACAAAACAAGTTTTCCAAAGAAAAGTAAAGAACTCCATTAAACCAAAAATGAATAAAAATAAAATCAAATAATCTACCAAGCGTAAAACTACCACAAATCAGCATCGATAAATAAATAAAACCTAAAACGAAGAGAAATTAAAATAAATAACCAAGTCAAACTCAAAACGAGCAGAAATTAACATGAGTAGGGCTTAAAACCCCTATGCTTTCCCGAGGCCAGAACATAATTTGCTCTTTACTGAAAAAAAATTAATTTTTTTCCAAGTCCAAGTCTTGTCAGTAAAGTCAAGTCATTTCATTCTTTTTTCAGTAAAGTCAAGTCAAAGTTTCAGCCTTGTTCCTTGTCTTTAAAATTTTGGACTGGGATAGTTGTTTCTTTTCAATTTACGTGCTTTATATTTAATTTAGCTTATTGAGCAAGCCAAAGAACAGGAATGGTAAAAATATTTAAGACTTGATCAGTCTTCATTTAACTCATCAGATAAAGTTGTCCAGGTAAAATCTAAACAAATTAGCAATGAATGCACATCTTGACTGGGTGAGACCACCACCACCCTTATTGGGTATATCCTAAATAGATAGCTATGTTGATGTCAGGTAACCAACTTAAAATAAGGGGTAAATATGATGGTTTTTTAACATTACTCAAAGATAAATACATCATCCGAAACTCTTTCTAAAAATATTAATTGCTAACATTGGAAATCCATTTTGAACCCTGAAAAAGGCTTTAAGCTATATAGTGACTAGTGTTTTAAACTGGTGAGTGTGACAATCCCCCACCCTAAATTTTGAAAAAGACGTAATTTATTACTGTTTTATTATGTGCTATATTAAACCAGTAAGACCAGTCATTTGTATTGGTTACCCATATGCCTTCCCTAAGGAAAAAGTAATATCCCTATTACTTTTTAATGGCCTGGTTTGAAAACTTCTTTTGTGTTGTATTCTTGTAGTATCCTAATTGAATAAATAGGCGTCAATCTTGTTTTGAAATGTCAAAAATGGCTCTTGTTCTCTGTCTTGTTATAAATCCTCAACTAGTACCATGATCTCTGTCCAGGATTAAATAAAAAAAACTAGTTTTTTTTAACTGAAAGTAAGGAGTGACATTAAAACTTAAAACGAACAGAAATTACTCCGTATATGAAATGGGTTTTCCCCTCCGCAATCCCTCGCTCTTTACGCTAAAGTTTTTAATTGTTTTAAAAATTAGAATTGTGGCAAAGAGTCAAACTTTAGCGTAAAGAGCGGGGGATTGCTCTTTACTGTTATCAAAACGTTTACTGTTATCGTAAAGAGCGAGGGATATACTGTTATCAAAACAGTATACTGCAAGTGGAAAGATCTATTAAGTGCACTGCTCTACTACTCTATTAAGTGCATAGAGACAAAAGCATAATGCCTGCATAGACAGAGTTTAAGGTAGTGAGAAGTAATACTTTTAGATTTGTATGTTAGTCTTAAATAAATCCATATCTCAAGAGGTTCTGGAAAACTTAGATTACATAAAGTACAATTTAGCACTGTTTACTTTCTTGTCCACCATCCTTTGAGAGGCCATACACAAATCAGCTTTGAGAGGCCATACACAAATCAGCTTTGAGAGGCCATACACAAATCAGCTTTGAGAGGCCATACACAAATCAGCTTTGAGAGGCCATACACAAATCAGAAACATCCATTAACTTAGATACTTTTTGTGAACTAGTGGAGAGGTAATTTTCCTGAACAAGACTAAAGGTGATTCTTGAAAAGTACAATCAGCAGTCATACCTGCATCAAATGGAAAGCAAAGTCAAGCAACCAATTGACTTTATCATGTGCAAAATTAAATTCTAAAAGCTTATCTACCTTGATTTGTGAAACTATAGAAAATTTTAAAATGTAGAAAATATAGAAAATGTTAAAAATGTATGGATTTGGTGTTGCGTATTGCCCAGTGTTATGAAGATACATTTATTACTAGCGAGTGATGTAATGGGTTCAAGTTAAATGTTCTTTTTGTTCTTTTATAAGTCTCTCTAAGCTTGTTTCTTATTTTAACCTTTTTTAAAGCAGTCTTTTACGTGTTGAATTACTAAACCAACTAATTAGAACTGACAAGAAGAAGTTTATTCACCCAGACACACAGATAACCAGGTTGACTATTTTTTTCTGTTTCATTAAACTATTCATTGGTTTTCGGAAACTGTGCAGTTATGGTATTGGTTAGAATCCTAGGGCACTATACCCTTGCGGAGGTAAACGTCGTTATTTCCTTCCCTTTCTTTTTCGAGTGAGTTTATAAATTTCGTTCACTTTTGTACACTGAGAAGATAGTAGTAATTTTCCCTTTGTTCACTCTGTTTATTTTATTATATTTTTTTTTGTAGCATAGATTTCAGGTTTTGGAAGGTTTTGACCCGATTTTTTTTTTTTAGACGATTTATTTCTCATGATTTGGTATTAAAGAAATCTGTCGAGGAAAGATATTCAGGATATGGCTTAACGACTTAGCTGGTTTTCGGAGCATAGGTAAAAGTTACCCGCTTGGTTGTATCTCTAAGGTACCCCTCCCATAGCCTAGTATTGAAAGTGGTGGCCCGAAGTGGTAATTCAGTATAAGCGTTTAATGGAAATTCCAAACGAAAGGTTTTCTTCTTCTCCAGGACGGTTTTTCTCTGGGTTATAAGGATATAACCGTATAACCTCAGTTTCACTTTAGTCCCTCTGTTGCCCCCTTACATTTGCCACTGTTTTCTCTCTCTCAAACTTGCTTTCGCCACAGAAATAAATAAATCGTCATCACATAGGATCTGAATTCCCACATTAGGTTTTTCATGTTGATCTTTTAAAATTAATGGATTTTAACGGGGTCTGGCACATATGGTTCCACATCTCGGTGCCTCATTAATGCTGCTTCATCTTGGATATATAACATTTGAAGCCTATCACTTTCGGATACAAACTGAGAATGAAAACAACGTATTGCAGAAGGATTTTTGTCTCCATCCGGCAAGCTAGGTATCTGATTTCCCAGAAAGGAGGGCGGCATGGCCTCTCCTGTCTCCCCATCTTACCTACGGGTTGCCACGCCTACCCTGCTGCCACGGAATTTGTTTCAGTTAAGAACTTAAGAGCTTGTGCCTCTCGACCTCTGAATCTGTCGAGGAAAAGGACGAAAAGTTAATTCCTTTTCAAAAGGGACTGACACGCTAAGTGATGCATTTTAAAACCTGAGGGCTTCTGGTTCTCTGCCGCTCTGGAAATATTGTGTGTACGGCAGAGGTATAGACTTTTCTTGGTTTAGAGGTTTTTATGTTTGTGAAAAAAGCTCATCAGTAAAGTCCTCTTTATAAGTTTATCCTCTCTATAATCATTACAAGGGACATCGTCTGCCTCCGTAGTCCTTATAGATTGACTTAACAATTGCAGAATGGTCTCCTGATTGCTACAATACAAAAGGGATCAGAAGGTTGATCTAGTTTTTTTTCCGTGGAAATACCTCACCTCATGTAAACGGAATTGTGAGGATTATAGCGGAATACACTAAAGCAGACTTACAAGGGCTCTAGTGAGTGTTACTGTGAGGATTTTCACTGCATCTACTTTACATCAATTCAATCCCACAATCAAATATATATAAAATCAAGTGTAACTAATTTCAAGGCTTGACTTGTGATGAAAAATTTCCATATGCATTTAAATGAACGCTTATCTACAATACCTAGGTTGTATCTTCAAGGCTTTACTTGATTTCCTGGGAGTGATGAAATATACTCTATAGTTGTTTTTAAAGGGAAATATTGTTGTATTGCACTGTATCCGATTAACGACGCTTCTAGATTACCAAGTTCCTTGCGTTAATCCTGCAATATTTTGCTACGTTGTATTTACTCTCTTCGTTCCGCATTATCAAGCTGAAATCAAACCTACTTCGCCACCACAGATCGAAGAAAAACAAATTCCAAAGGAATTTATAATATTTGGGCTCGAAAGATTGCTTGTTTCTACATAGACAAACAACCAGCTTTTTTTGAAACTTTTCCTTATCGATACCCAAAAAAAAGAAAAGAAAAGACCAGACAAATGTCCAGCAACAATAACTCCTTTTCAGTTCCAAAGAAGCTTGAGTGGGTTGCCCAAATTATGAGTTTTGAGTAAGTATACGTATTTCTGATGGAATTATTTTCTTTATTTTTGGGGGGAGGAGGGATGAGGGGATGAATTTAGAAAACAAAAAACAGACCTGTGTTTTTTCTTGAAACTATTTGTTTTTGTCTCATGAAACTTTTGGGGGTTTTACTTTTTTAATGCAAATTATCATATTCTAAGCATTGTTGTTCAAAAATTAAACTTTGGCTTGAAGAGTGAGGGGTTGAATGGAATGACGGTCCCCTCATGTCTTGGATAACCCAGAATATGATAAGACCACGACTTGCTAATCTTGCTTTGCCTCTATTATTTTTTTGTCACAATCTGTCTCGACATTGGTAATGAGATTGAAGGTTGTGATCCACCACATTATGCAATAAACTTTCACCTCAAACCTTCTTTATACCTTATTTTGAAATGTACTCTAATTTTGGTGCTCCTAAAAATTTTCTCATTTAGAAAGACCCGGAAGTTCTCAACAAAAGGTTTCTGCTTCTCATAGAGAAATTTTCATAAATCCTGATGATCTTGTACCACCACCTCCTCCTTCTCTAAATGTAACTGGAAGGCAAAAAGCACCTTACAGAGCAGATACAGATGACTTCTATATGAATAGAAGTAAGGAAACGGTGGCTCCTGTCCAAAGAAATTCAGATCAACGAGAAGAAAGATCATATCAGAGAGAAGAAAGAACAAGTATAGGTCAGAGAGAAGAAAGAATTAATGAAGACCGAATATTGCAAGAAATTTTCCTGCTCAAAAAGGAAATGAGTCGAGTTTCTGTTGAATTGCTGGTGAGTTTTTTTTATTTATTTATTTTTTTATTTTAGTGTTTAATTTTTAGTTTAGTTCCTTAGTGTGACTCTTATTGTTAGATTTCTATTACTTAATTTACTAGTGTGTTCTTACCTCTTCTTGACAATACACAATACCGATCAGCTTAAAATGTTGCATAATTATATAGTTCATATTTCCTGGTGAACGAAAGGGATTCGTTTTAAGTGATGTGATATTTTTATGTTGATACTATTGAGGCTCATAAAATTGAAAGAAAAGACAAGCAACCGTGACAAAACTTTTTCTTTGTAAATTGGTAAAGATCTTACGCAATCTTCAAGGATACAGTTTTTGTTTTTATTTGTCTTCTTTTAGTTTGCTTGATAAAGGTTAAAAATGTCGCAAAAACGTTGTGTAAAAGTTATTCATGCTTCTTATGGGTAACAAATGTCTTTTATGTCATATTGTCTTTGACAATATGGTCAAAGAAAAAAAAATCCAGAAAATTTGCTAACAACTACAGCATTAATTATTTGTTGCAATTCTTGTTCGTGCATTTGCATGAATATTCTGAACTGTTTACAGACATACTTTTTTTGTATTTTTAGGCTATAAAGCAACAAAATGAAAGTCAAGAGGCAGTGAATAGTTTGAGAAAAGATGTCTCAACCTTGCAAGGTGAAATGCAGGTGCTCATTGCTGGGATGAGTGAAATATCGGGGAAAGAAGATCGTTTTGAAAGAACACTTGAAAAATATTCTGAAAAACATGATCAGCTAAAAAACGAAATCAGACGTTTAGATAAGGAATTTAAAAATATGAAGGACAGCCTGAAAGGCCTTGGTAAGGATTTCAAAGCTTTGTGGGTGGATACAAAATCCATTAGTGCTATACATGAGGACTTTATGGGACTTGAGACGAAGTTTGAATCCTACAAGGCTATGGAAGCCAGGATGGTATCGAAGTTTGAAACAATGTCAAAGCTCAAGGCAGACGTGGACCTTGCTTCACGTGACATCTATTCGTTACGGGGATCTCTCGATAAAAAGCTTGAAGCATTCTACGAATTGGAGAAAAGAATGACTAAGCTCTCTGCAGTTGACCACCATATTAAAAAATCAAATTCTCCTGAAAGCTTTTCAATTTACTTGAAGAAAGTGGAGGAAGTATTTTCCAAAAAAATTGCACGAATTGAAAGCTTCCTTGATGAGATTAACCAGGGCAAAGTAAAGAGTAACCTCTTTACCATGGAAGCTAACTTTTCTAAAGACAGCATGGGAGCTCAAGAGGAGCTGCCTGAGAGGACTGCAGACGTACCAACTGAAAGGATTGTCAAACTGCTTGATAGAAAAGCCAATGAACCTGCAGCTGCGAAACCGGAGAGCACCCTCAAAATTGTAAAAAATAAAGCAAATGAGTCTACCACTAAAGAACCAGAGAATGCTGTCGAAAGAATAAAAAACAATAGAAATCCGCCAGCTGGTGAAGATACGGAAACTATTGACAAAACAGGGAAAAGAAAAGTAAATGAACTTGCCGTTGAAGTAGTGGGTAACAAGAGGCTGAAGAATCAAGACCAGTGTCAAATCCAGGAAGAAAAAAATGTTGCGGTAATTACTAACTTAAACAAGCCATGTTACCTGACAAGAGGATATAAATACCGGCTCCTATCAGAAAAGAGAATTCAAATAGAGAGTTCAGCCAGAAAGATTGGCCAATTCAGGAAAACGGAGATACTACCATTTGGGAAAGTCTATTACATGCAATGGTTGTCGTTCCCAGTGCGACAGGTTGGACAGATTGAGTGCATGTTACAATCATGTAAACAAGGAAACAAAGTCATAGAAACCGTTCTGTTTGGTTGGATTGGCAAAAAACCCCAGGTGCTGTCATCTAACTGTATTGCTTATGCAAAAGCTCCCTTTCATTCACTTGGTTTTGAGCTTGTGAATGACAAAATCGCAAAAGTAAATTTTATTATTGACAATCAACTTGTTTGGCTTGACCTGAAAGTTGAAATGCTGACTATTTCAACTTTCCAGTCAAAGACAAGTAATTCAAAGAAAACATGTTCAAATCTGAGTGCAATTCCGAATTTGGCCTGGAAACGAATAAAATATTTTCTTGGTCTTGATGAAAGCTATAAACCCCATATTATAAAAGCAAATTTATATGACCAAGTAACTTTAGCAACTTTAGGTGAACAAGAATTCAAGGAACAAAGTCTGCGTCCGGCGGTGTTGGAAATAGAAAATTGTCTATCGGTCTTGGAATTAGAAAGGACATCGAATAGTTTGGCTGCTGAAGTAACTGACAATTTGAATCCGAGTGAAATGATATTTTCGGATGCAATTTATGAAAGTGAGATCAGCCAGAAAGATGATCATACTTCAGTTGGAACTTCAATTGATGACGAAGTGAATTTGAAAGATAATCTACCCGTAGCTCCCGAAAAAGCTTCACCAATAAAAGATTCCTTTTTGAACAATCCAAAACAGACTGAAGTCAGAAAACAAGAATCTTTTAAACCTGGTGATTTGAAAAGCTCAATCAAATGGCGCCCAAAGAGTCTGGACAAGTCTGAAGATATATTCCATTCCTACGTAGGCAGTTCCACACAGTTCCAGACAGTTTTAAACAGGTCCTTTATGGACCTGTTTTATCACGTACGCTTAAATCAAGGAAACTCTAAATGCTCTAATTTATCCCGTTCCATTGGGAACACCAGCCCAAGTGACCCTCAAAATTACGAAGATCCTGGTGACATGGAATCTGTACCTCATGAAAATATTGCAGTTGAGTCACGTCTACCAGCACCTTCAATGGATGAAGTCAGTCCCAAATCTATGAGCCAATCCGCAATTACAAGCTACGATATCGAGATAATTGATGAAAATATACCTCTTAAAAATCTCTCTAGTTTGAAAAATCTTCCTGACCAAGAACCTAGTGAATTATTAATTGTACATAAGGATTTTCTTTCCGAAAAATCACTTGTGGAGTCTGCACAAGAAAACTGGGGAGATAAAGGTCTACACGATATCGAGATAATTGATGAAAATATACCTCTTGAAAATCCCTCCCGTCTGAAAAATCTTCCTGACGAGGAACCAAGTGAAATATCAGTTATACAGAATAATTCTGCTTCTGAAAAATCATGTGTGGAGTCTGCACAAGATAGCTGTGTTGACAAAGGCCTATATGATACTTTATCTCAGACAACAGAAAAACAAAGGTATAGTACTTAGTATATTGTGTCATGTCTATAGGTTGAATAAATTTCGTGTTAAGCAAATACTTGGACTTGAAGCAAAGTCTTGGAGTTGACCATTTTGTCACCATAGCGAATATTAAAGGGAAAATTACTGATTCGTATGTCAAAATCTTCCCCGTTTGTTTTTTTTTTGGTTTGCCATATGTATTTGATGAAATATTAAACAAAGTGTAGTCAGTGGTAGAGGGGGGTGGGCACATTCGCTAACATAGCAAAGAAAGCTTGTTGTGTGAATATAATGGAAACTACTGGGTAGAACCTGATTTCATGAATTGTTACTCGGAAATATAATGAGAGCAACAAAGGAGATTTTTTTTCACTCCAGGAAAAATAAAATATCTATTGGAACCACTGCCAAATTTTATATTCTTATATGAAGTTTTGTCTTTGGTAGGGATGTTCGAAGCGATTGCAATAAAAGTACGTTCAAACGGGCCATAAATTTTTTTATTAATTTTAACTTGTGTAATGTTTTGCTCTCGCCGTTTGGGTGATCCTACTCATCCTTGACCATTACTAACTAATTTGACTTTGGTGGATTTCTATTATTTTACACATAAAGTCTATAGGCAATATCTAGTGATTATTTTCTTCAAGTATTTACAGTAATTACTGATCTGGCAGTACTTCTTTGTTTGGATCGATTGAAACCAAAATCTATAATCTCCAGTGTATAGGGAACTGGTCAAATATCAAACATGCGGCTCCTTAAATCAAGCCGCAAAATGGCGTAAGGATTATGAAGATCCAATCTCATTGACACCAAAGTTATTTAGATGATGAAAACAAAATCTGTTTTCAAACTAAAGTAACGTGGATGGTTGTTTTCGTGATTGGCTTGAAAACAGGAAAAAGGAGATTGTGGCTTTTGATACAAGTTAACATATGTATTGCCATGATCCTCGATCGAAAATTCAAATAAAATTATCTGTGATAACACTTTTTCTTTGCTCTGATTGACAGTGATTGATAGCGATTGACATCACTGCGTAAGAGCCAATTTTTTAATGAGCTCTGAAATGTTGGATCCGGCTCCTACAAAAATAAACCTTTTTTCAAAGTCTAAGTTGAGACAGTAGTACCCAAACCTTGATGGAATCATACCTACCTATTGGTAAGTGTTTGATTGCAGAATCTTTGGTAATATCTGTATTTCTGTCATTCATTACAGGTCAAGTTATGTTTTTTATGGGGAGGAGGGTTGAAATTTGTGTGTGTGTGTGTGTGTGTGTGTGAAAATTCTGTTTTGTTAGAAGGGTAAGGGGAGAAGCAAATTTCTTAGATATGCAGGTGAGGAAGACCGAGGGAAACTCGATTTCTGTCCCCCCCTATCACATTTGTTTTTTTGAGGGGGGCAGGGGTGATGAATTTGAGCCCTAGGTGGTCTAAGCCTTCTTCTCTGGTGCTCCTGCTCAATTTGCAAGTTCACTTCAAATTTGAGGTAAATTAGCTTCCAGATGAGGCCAGATTTTTGTTTTGAATTTCGTTTTCAGAGGGAGATCCCTCTAAGAGAACAGGAATTTGGTGTTTTGCATCAACTTTGATTAAAGTTGAAAAGTTTGATTTTGATCACTTGTGAAAATTCGCAATGCGTGCAATAAAGTGCCGCAAAATCTTTTATATTTATTAATGAATGCAAAAATTGTATTGAGAATGCAAATTTTTATTCTGATGAGAACCAGGAATTATTTATAGTTCGTTATTTTAATCTTTGCGACGCTTGTCTGATAACAAAAAAAAACACTGTTTAAACATTTGGCGTCTGCTTAAATTAAAAATTGGATCCTGGATAAAATTAAAAGCTGGAATAATAATTCAAGTATTGAATCAGGTTGAATTGTGAGTGTTTTATTGACTCCTTTAACGATAGGTTTATTGGCTTTTACTAACCGATCTTTTTTGCTTACTATCTTTTAAAGTAATCCTATCTTTTTGACTCATGTTTTGATTTGATCTATTATAGCGATGACTGGTGAAATAAAAAAAAAACAAACAAAAAAACAATTGTCCTTTAAGCCCAATGCCATTAAATGTTTTTTAAGTACTTTATACGTTATTGTTTTATTCTAACTTGCTTTCTCAAAGTTCTTACTCTGAGAAAGTTCTTACTACTTATTCTTGAAGTAGTAATGAACTATAATTGCTTCTTGTTTACATGAAGGAGATTTGGTGTGGGTTTTTAAAAGTTCAAATAAGGCTAAGTGAAGCCATAATTTCTGCTTCGAGTGGTAGCAGCAAAAACGAATGTGTGTGTCTCATACAGGGCAATAATTATTCTCCTGGCTATTATAATAGAATGCAAGTTCAATAAGGGATGCTTATATTGTAACGGAATACATTCCGTATTAAGGATGCAACCCTAAGTATCAATGAGTGAGGCAAAATTTGGCGGAATCACAAATATAAAAAATTTTCTGAAGCTCTTGTGATTTGTGGGGTGAGGCAGGGCCGTTTCAAGGTATATTTTTCGGGGGTGTTTTACACAAAGATTTTTTTTTTTGGGGGGGGGGGTACAAAAAAGCGCATAAAAAATTGGTTTATATCCGTTTCTGTTCCGTTTTACGAGTCAGACCAACCTTTTTTCTTGGGGGGGGGGGGGGGTTCAAACCCCCTAATCCCTCTGGACATGGCCTTGGAGTGAGGTACTGTAAAATTATACGGGAATGAATATTTTGATGTATTCCCAAAAACAAAATATTTTGGGTAAACTTTACTGTTACTATCAACTTTCTGGAATATTGCGACTTTCATTTGCCCTAAGATTGGATTTTTTCTTTTTTTTTTAGTTTCAACTCGAATTTGGGCAATAAGGAACATTCCCAGACCGATGATATATACGGCAAAACCTCAGATTAGACCATGGTTTCAAATATTCTTATGGTATCTACAGATTATCGTCCCTGAAAACTTGTCTGATATAGGTGGATAAATTTCTATGGCTCACGAAGGTTGGCTTTTGAAAAAATGGTACGTTTATTTATTGAAAAAAATCTGTTGGATATTTGTATGTTTTGAATTTCAACTTTTCCCAGTGTTGTATAGCTACATAGAAGTAATAAATGTCTTGTACTCCATCAAATTCGGTCTGTTCATAGTTGAAACCTTCAGGAAGTGCAGTTTGTAACATAGACGAAGCTAATCTTAGTTTTATTTAGTCTTTTTAATATGATAATCGGGGGATTGAGTCTTTTTTTTCATTTTTTTTAAAATGAAAATACCAAAAAAAGGTGTTTTCCGAAGTCTAACCAACATCCCCCCCCCAACTTGCCGGGTCTTCATAGAAGCGTTTTTCATATCTCAATCTGACCAACTAAGGACCACAATATAAGATTAAATCTACGTTGCATGGGCAACGTGAGGTTTTGCGGCAACGTTTGTTCGGCTTCGCCGAGTGAGATGTTGCGAGAGCAACATTTTGGTTGTTTCCTCGCTTCGATTAAACGCTGAAGTTGTTAATCAAAAAGGATCTTAAAATAAATACTAAGTGCTCCAACTCGCAAAAGTTACAAACCCCTCATTTCAACTAGCAACAGTTGCAAACCCCTCATTGCTGAAGTTGAATGTAGCCTAACAGCCGAATACTACTTACTACAAGTCCCTACATGTCCTACCGCTGGAACCAAATTGGTCTTTCCATCAAATACACTGGAAATAGATAATAGGTACACCAAGTAGAAAAAGTTGCGAACACCTCATCGCCTAAGATGATTATGAGCTAACAGCTGACTGTTGCTTAAAGCTCCCCTATTTGTCTCACAATTGGTATCGGCCTATTTTTGGTTTCAGCGTGTACCTTACTACTGAAGTTGTCAACCCCTTTAAACTTTCAAATTGGAATATCTAATGAAGGAATTTTTCTACAAAAAATGTATGATATATACTTTGATCAGCTCATCAAGAGCCATCGACTACCGTCGAAAAGAAAATGTATCCGTATTAGTTCTCAAAAGTTGACTTTTTTGCCGTAGGCCAAGTTTCTAACGTAATCACTTAGAAAGGGGCAAAGGATAAACTCTAGTTTCTTTATCAATGAGAGAACTTTTAAAGTTTAAGAGGCAAATCTGATCAGCCTATTTTTGGTTTCAGTATGTACCTTACTACTGAAGTTGTCAACCCCTTTAAACTTTCAAACTGGTATATCTCGTGAAGGAATTTTTTTCCAAAAAATGGATGACATATATTTTGATCAGCTCATCAAGAGCTGACCGTCGAAAATAAATCTATCTGTCCTAGTTCAAAAGTTGACTTTTTTAGCCAAGCTTCTAACGTCATCAAACAGTTCGTGGTAACGAACTGTAGTAAGGAGCGACCCGGCTCAATAGTAATCGAAACTCTAAAAAATGGAATTTTGACACCAATAGCTAGATCAAAAGAATCACATTTTAATGCTGATTCTAAATATATAAGTTTCATCAAGTTTAGTCTTACCCACCAAAAGTTACGAGCCTGAGAAAATAGGCCTTATTTTAGAAAATTGGAAACACCTTCTAAAAGTCATAGAATCTTAACGGAAATCACACCATCAGATTCAGCGTATCAGAGAATCCTACTATAGAAGATTCAAGCTCCTATCTACAAAAATGTGGAATTTTGTATTTTTTGCCAGAAGGCAGATCACGGATGCGTGTTAATTTGTTTGTTTCTTTTTTTTTTCAGGGGTGATCGTATCGACCCAGTGGTCCTAGAATGTTGCGAGAGGGCTCATTCTAACGGAAATGAAAAGTTCTAGTGCCCTTTTTAAGTGACCAAAAAAATTGGAGGGCACCTAGGCCCCCTCCCACGCTAAATATTTTCCCAAACTCAACGGATCAAAATTCTGAGATAGCCATTTTGTTTAACGTAGTCGAAAAACCTTATAATTACGTCTTTGGGGACGACTTTCTCCTCCGCAGTCCCCATGGGAGAGGCTACAAGTTACAAACTTTGACCAGTGCTTACATATAGTAATGGTTATTGGGAAGTGTACAGACGTTTTCAGGGGGATTTTTTGGTTGGGGGAGGGGTTGAGAAGAGGGGATATGTTGGGGGAACTTTCCATGGAGGAATTTGTCATGGGGGAAGAAAAGTTCCATGAACGAAGCTCAGGATTTTCTAGCATTATTTAAAAAAAAACATTATTTAAAAGTTTTTTTTCAACTGGAAGTAAGGAGCAGCATTAAAAATTAAAACGAACATAAATTATTACGCATATGAGGTTCTCACCTCCTAATACCTGGCTCTTTACTCTAAAGTATTTTTAGTAATTTCAACTATTTATTCTACGGCTTTTGTGATTCAGGGGTCATTCTTAATGAATTGGGACAAAATTTAAGCTTTAGTGTAAAGAGCGATGTACTGACGAGGGGGTGAACCCCCTCATATATGTAATAAAAATTTGAGAATACAAAAGTTCGTTACGTAAGCTAATTTATAAGTTACGTATGTCTTTTACTAATAAAAACATTCGTAAAAAATTAAAAGTTCTAGTTGCCTTCTTAAGTTACCAAAAAATCGGAGGGCAACTAGGCTTCCTCCCCCGTTCATTTTTTTTCTCAAAATCATTCGATCAAAACTCTGAGAAAGCCATTTAGCCAAAAAAAATCAATATGCAAATTTCGTTTTAATTATTCCTCTGCGGAGAGCCAAAATCAAAACATGCATTGATTCAAAAGTTTTTCACTGTTTTAAAAAGTAGATGAGGAAGCAGCCCCTTTCATATACGAAGTAATTTCTGTTCGTTTAAGTTTTAATGTCGCTCCTTACTTTCAGTTAAAAAACTTTTTTTTTTATTTAATGACTTAGAAAGGAGCAAAGGATAAACTCTAATTTCTTTAGCAAAGAGAGAACTTTTAAAGTTTAAGAGGCACATCTGATACCATTTCTCTACCGCAGTCCCAAGTGCGAAAAATCGAATGATAAACTCAGCTGAAATCACGAACAGAAATGGGTAGAAACAATAAATGGCAGCACTTTCGGTTTCCACTTTTTCGTATCTGTAAATTTTTCTATTTATCACTCAAAGACGATATATTGGCTGTGGGGCCGGGTAACTGCCGCATTTATTTAACACTTAAAAATTTAGTCCATCTCCAATTTGAAACTGATGCCTGCCTGCTTGTCTGCTTGAACGGAGCTTTCTACTCGAAAGCAGAACACATGGTTTGATGAAACGAAAGCTTGACTGCATAACTTCAGATAGTTCTCTCTGACATAGGCTATAAAACTCCAAGTCATTTCACACACTAAAGGCTCTGGCTCAAGGACAAGCAAAAACCATCCTTCTTGGCCCTAGGCAAGAGTTTTACGAAGCTTTCCAAAATGTAAAGTCATATTCATTAATCCGACCTAAGGTTACCACTTTCCGTAAAAACCGTAGAAGTTAGAACCTTACCACTTTCTAGGAATAAGCTGAAATCGAGGTGCTAGGAGCAAAAAAAACGAACAAACACGACAAAGCTCTCGCAACACAATTACCAATTGAAAAATGGCCGTCTGAAAGATAAAAAGTATGGAACCAGGGAAGCTACGCTCCTAGCCATAATGGGTACAAGGGCATCAGATCATGTAAATAGCTCATTCAAAAAGAGGCTTTAAAGACGCACTTGGTAGAAAATTGAAGTTACTATTATTTTGCAAATCAGCATCGCGCAATACATTCTAATCTTTATAGCGAGAGATGCCGACCGTCTCCTCCCACTAACCTCATATACATTAAAGTGTTGGCATCGTTCGCAACTCAAGATTATTTGGGTATTAATTAAAATTAGGTGGACTTTCAGCTCAAGCACTATTGTTCGTGTCTTTGGCGTCTCACTTGATCAATTATCAATTATTGATCAATTATCAGGATAGGCAATTTAAGCAAAATGTTTGAAAAACCTCTGCATGTGCCTTCAAGGCTTGGATGATGTGTGGCACCCCTGGAGGAAGGAGAAAATGTTGAAAAAAATGTTGATATTCCATTTACTCAACGAAAACTAACATATTAATCTTATATCTTAAACGAACAATAATTGTTTACTTGTATATTTTGTACCCAGAGACCGAGCTTCACTCGGTCCCTGGCACGAGGCAGGCTTATATATATGTAAATATCGAGTTACGCATTTTCATAAATATCATGTAATTCTTCGTTTTAAGTCATGGGGTGGTAAATGAGCAATTTCAGTAAATTTAAGTAATTCTGGCGTGAATATAATTTATTCTTAGTGTTTGTTCTTCGCGTAATTATAACTTCCGTAGGATTTATGTTCTCTCGAATGTCGATCAATAATCTCAGAATTGATATATCTTTCTTCTTTTTTAGAGGTGCTAGAGTAACGCGTTCCTTCATTCCATTGTAATTTTCATTGCTTTGCGAACGCCTCCTATTCAATGGATCATGTTGTCACATGTCCTCTAGCTGCAGATTTTTTTATGCATCATTTTCGTCTACAATTCGTTGTGATTCTCGCTGTCCCCGTCTTCTAACCGTAGATTTCGTCATGTATCATTTTTGTTTGTGATTTGTTGTGATACTCGTTGTTGCAAGTGTTCTAAGCACAAATTTAGATGTGCATTATTTTCATTTGCGATTCGTAGTGACTCTCGCTTCTGTTCCTAACCGCAGATTTTGTTTTGCTTCATTCTCGTTCATCATTACCATCATTATCTCGTTCAATTTTGGCGTGAATGCAATTCCTTCTTCCTATTTATCCTTCACAGAATCGTAACTCTTATAGGATTTATATTCTCCTAGGAGGCAGTCGACAATCTCGCATTAATTTTCCTTACTTTTTTTTGTCGCCCTAATAATAGCGGATTCCTTCCTTCCATTTTAATTTCAATTTGTCTTCTAACAGCTAGTTTCGTTGTGCATAGTTTTCTATTGGGACTCGGTTTCATTCTCCCTGTGGTGTGTCTTCTAACCGCAGTTTTCACTATGCATCATTTTTGTTTGTGACTTCATTTGTGATGCTCGTCCGAATATTTTCTAGCCACAGAAAATATTCATTTTCGTTCATCATTATTGTATCATATTGTGGTTCATTTTCGTTCATCGTTACCCCTGACATCTTTTACATGGCTTTTGGTCTAGCTGTCCGGGTTCATTCGTCATCTTGTATAATTTCACATGCGTTGATACCAAGAACGATAAGATCACTCCTTGAAAAAATGATCTAAGCTGCTCTTTAAATACGTTTATTTGCGACCGTTTATGTCACTCCAACGAAAAATATTTATCAAAACACAGGGCTGTAAACAAATTTTTCGAAACTCGTGACCTATCTATTTTTTTTTATGGCAATTGGTATTAACCAAGTCACATATACCGATCGCAAATTCTGTCGGTCGGTCTGTCTGTCTGTCTGTCCCGGTTTTGCTAGTTTAGGCACTTCCAGATAAGCTAGGATGATGAAATTTGGCAGGCGTATCAGGGGCCGGACCAGATGAAATTAGAAATAGTCGTTTCCCCGATTTGACCATCTGGGGGGGGGGTGTAGGGGGCCAGTTAATTCGGAATAAATAGAAAAAATGAAGTATTTGTAACTTACGAACGGGTCATCAGATATTAATGAAATTTGATGTCTGGAAAGATATCGTGTCTCAGAGCTCTTATTTTAAATAATATGAAAAAAACTTCGTTTTCTTAAAGAGTTAAAGAGGCTGCGTCCCAAAGTCGAACCTTAAAACGTACAGGAATTAGAAGAGGCAGTTTGGGGGCTGCCGCCCCCCAAACCCCCCGCTTTTAAAGACTCTTTTGTACAGGTTTTTTGTTTTTTGCTAACCCCCCGCTCTTGGCTTCGGAAAGGCCCTCTTTTAATTAACAAAAAATTGAAATGAATGAATAATGGAATAACTTCGAAAAATGTTAAACACAAGAGGACAGGAGAACCATTGCGCCGAAACTAGTAATTAGTAACAATGAAGTCCCCCACAAAAAAAAACCTGTACAAAAGAGTCTTTAAAAGCGGGGGGTTTGGGGGGCGGCAGCCCCCCAACTGCCTCTTCTAATTCCTGTACGTTTTAAGGTTCGACTTTGGGACGCAGCCTCTTTAACTCTTTAAGAAAACGAAGTTTTTTTCATATTATTTCTGTACGTTTTTCTACAATCCATGGTGGATGTAATTTAATAATTCCTGTACTCCTCGTAGAGGAATTAGGAGAGGAAGTTGGGTGGCTACCGCCCCCCAACCCCCCGCTTTTAAATCATTGCATAAAATAGAAAAAAAATAGATAGAATGACCGAAATGTTTCTTTTGCTCATAAGAAGCTAATATTCTGTTATCTCTCAAATGATAAGCAGTCCAGGTGTTAACAAAATTATACACTTTTATTTTGATCGCTACGTCCAAAAGCCTATAATAAAGAATTTATTCTAAAAATGCCTTCTCGTATAGGAAACATCTTTAGGTAATTATAGTAAATTATATATTATTTATCTTATTTAGCAACTATTTATATAAAATAAGTAAATATCCACGTTTCATTACATCGAGAAAAACTTAAACTTCTTCAAAACATTTGAAAATTCACCTAAAAATTGGCAATGAGCACTTAAAGGCTATAAAATATATACCTAAAGCACATTTATATCACACTTATTTCGGACATCGCTGAGGATTGCCCCAGTTGCAAAGTCCCCAACAGGGTCAAAAGTCAGTTCTTTTGGACATGTATCTTACAGCTCCAGTCAACTCGTGCATTTCTGGAATGGAGCTGGATTTTTATGATGCTTGCAGTCATTCTCGCCGTGCTGAGCTGATTATTTTGATGTACTTGAATGTTGATATTCGTAACTTTTAAGAATTTCAAAAATTAACATGGGACTATTAGACTATTAGGACTATAAGAAGACTATTAGGAGAGGCAAACCCCCCGCTTTTAAAGACTCTTTTGTACAGGTTTAATTTTTTTTCATATTAATTCTGTACGTTTTTCTACAATCCATGGTGGATGTAATTTAATAATTCCTGTACTCCTCGTACAGGAATTAGGAGAGGAACCCCCCCCCCCCCCCGCTTTTAAATCATTGTATAAAATAGAAAAAAAATAGATAGAATGACCGAAATGTTTCTTTTGCTCATAAGAAGCTAATATTCTGTTATCTCTCAAATGATAAGCTGTCCAGGTGTTATCAAAATTTTTTTGATGTTGTGAAAAAAAACCGCCCGTAAGGGACTTGAACCCTTGACCCAAGGATTAAAAGTCCCACGCTCTACCGACTGAGCTAATCACTTGCATGTGTGTAAATATAACTTCTCAATAACTTTTAAAAATTTCAAATTAACATGGGCTCTTATGGAGAGAAATGCGTTAATTAAGTAGCTAATGCATGGTTTCTGGAAAACAGGGAAGGAGTTATCGGATCGAGCTGAAATTTCGCGGATAAGCTCCTGGGCCGTAGGGGACCTTAACTTGTGAATTTCGGCCCGATCGGACAACGTTAAAAGGGGGTGGGGGGGGGGTCGAAACTTTCGGGGGGTTAAGATTTTCCTACGAAACTTTCCAGGAAAATTACTCGGAGAATTCCGCATCGAATGAGTCTTCGTACACCCAGATCCGATGTCGGATGTGACCTGTAGGCGTCTAGAAAAAAAAAGAAAATGAATTTTAAGTGGCTATGCGTGGTTTCTGGAAAACAGGGAAGGAGTTATCGGATCGAGCTGAAATTTCGCGGATAATCTCCTGGGCCCTATGGGACCTTAACTTGTGAATTTCAGCCCGATCGGACAACGTTAAAGGGGGGCTGGGGTTGACGGGTCGAAACTTTCGGCCAGATTTTCCCCATGAAGGAAAAGTTGGAGGGGGATGAAATTTTGCAGGTTTCTTAGTTGGAGCTCGGGCTACGAAATGCATCCCTCCCCATCCCTCTGCGACCACTGGAACCGAAGATCGCTTAACATTGTCGTGGGTCGCCTCTTTATAGAGGCACGAGTGTGCCTCCTTGATCCCCACCGGATCCGGTGACATTGGGGGAGTTTAAAAACTGATCACCGACCATAACGATTGCCACTTCGCCGATAGTTGGAGCATTGTATCTACAATGTTGGTCAGTAGGCGTTTTGTCAGCGAAAGTAACAACTTTATGCGTATCAGTAGGCATCAAATCGATTGCTGTTTTGAACAGACGCACTAAATTATTATTTTCATGGAAAAGATGTTGTAATTGGGAAACGATAGGCCTTTCAACGTCGGGAGAAATTTCGCAACGTGCATTCAATTCAGAATTTCTATCACTGATGAAGTACAGTTGTAAAAATTTATGATTCTCACCTGAGAATGGTAGAAGGGACCCTGCTCTATGATAAATTTGCCCTTTTACTTTGAAAGTAGGCTTAAATTGATCTTAATTTTCGATTTGGGCATCAAACGACGTCATTTGGAAACATGAGTTATATTTTCTGATGTTTAACAAAAAACGCTTAGATTCTGGCGTAGTTCCAGTAAGCAAAGTATTCAATGGCTCGGGTGGTGCAGTCAGTTGAGGAAGTTTAACTTTTCCTGAGGCGCAACACATTCCCATTGTTTCACCATTAAATTTCAAGGCCATGCAATAGGGACAAATTTTAGACATAGTCCCGATTTGAACACATCTACTCAAGCTATAATCATCAACTGGGCTGTACCTGAATGCCAGGCGATAACTTCCAGGCTGTTCTTGTGATTCCTCGGCACGCTTTCCTTTGACATTATCTCTTTCAGCCTCAAGCCTATTTTCACATTGTTCTTGTGATTCCTCGGCACGCTTTCTTTTGGTAGTTTCTCTTTGAGCCGCGAGCCTGTTTCCACGCTGTTCTTGTGATTCCTCGGCACGATTTTTTTTGGTAGTTTCTCTTTTAGCCGCTTGCCTGTTTTCACGTTGTTCTTGTGATTCCTCGGCAAGATTTTTTTTTGGTAATTTCTCTTTGAGACGCAAGCCTGTTTTCACGCTGTTCTTGTGATTCCTCGGCACGCTTTCTTTTCTAACTTTCACTATTAGCCGCAAACCTTTTGGCATTAACTCTTTGAGCAGCTTCCTCGGCTGTTTCTTCTGCCATTGTAGGATTAATACTAAAATTTGTCTTTGAATTAACTCTTTGAGCAGCTTCCTCGGCACGCTTTCTTTTGGTAATTTCTCTTTGAGACGCAAGCCTGTTTTCACGCTGTTCTTGTGATTCCTCGGCACGCTTTCTTTTCTTACTTTCTCTATTAGCCGCAAGCCTTTTGGCATTAACTCTTTGAGCAGCTTCCTCGGCTGTTTCTTCTGCCATTGTAGGATTTATACTAAAATTTCTCTTTGGATTAACTTTTTTGGTAATTTCACTTTGAGACGCAAGCCTGTTTTCATACTGTTCTTGTGATTCCTCGGCACGCTTTCTTTTCTTACTTTGTCTATTAGCTGCAAGCCTTTTGGCGTTAACTCTTTGAGCAGCTTCCTCGGCTGTTTCTTCTGCCATTGTAGGATTTATGCTAAAGTTTCTCTTTGAATTAACTCTTTGAGCAGCTTCCTCGGCTGTTTCTTTTGTCATTGTAAGAATTATACTGATATTTCTCTTTGAATCGCCTTCTTATATACTTATAATGATGTCATATACAAAGCCTTTGACGTCATATGCAAAGCCTTATATACTTATAATGACGTCATATGCGGACAAACAAACACACATATGTGGACAAACACAAAACATGGACAAACACACAAACTTTCAACTTATTTATATATGTATATATATATATATATATATATATATATATATATATATATATATATATATATATATATATATATATATATATATATATATATATATATATTTATATTTATATCCTTATACTGCGCTTTTATCATTGTAACGAAGATTTCTCTAGTTTCAAGTTTGGCACCTTTATGAGGCTAATTCATAACTGGTGGGAAATATATCGTAACAAACAATTTCCAGCTTTTATTGTTCATAAATCAAAGGGATTAGGTATCAGTTTTGGGTCACATTTTCCTTTGGAAAATTTCGAATCAGGCAAAACTAAATATTAGATAGAATAAACTTTAATTTTAAATAGCAAATTAAAATATTAAGGACTCACAAGTTTCACTTGCACAACAAAATTATCTGTTTTGTTTCACTACACTTTAACACTAATCAATAAGTTGGTGGATGTATAGTTCAATGGAACATCTTTGTTTTGAAGATATTTTTTTAATCTTTAATTTAATTCAACCTCGTCTCCTCTTAGTGGCACTAATGATCCAAAAAAAAAAACTATTTTAACATTTACAAAAAAAATAAATACCACCTATACTTTTATTTACTTAAAAATAGCAATCGAAAAGTGGTTTTCACATTATTCCACTACTACCTCTATACCACATTAAAAAATTCTCTTCCACAGAGGACGTCCTCCCACTAGTGGAAGTGG
Source organism: Artemia franciscana (assembly GCF_032884065.1). NCBI lineage: Eukaryota > Metazoa > Arthropoda > Branchiopoda > Anostraca > Artemiidae > Artemia > Artemia franciscana. The sequence goes on along the minus strand of NC_088865.1, from coordinate 28,771,907 downwards.
CCACTTTAAAATATCAAATAACGAACTTTCTTAATTCCAATTCTACGAAGAAGCCAATAGTATAGAATAATTCATCCCTCCCCCCAAATAAAAAATTTAACATTATCACTTAAGCTTGATTTTACATTATATAAAATAAACAAACTATTATATACGAATCAAATAAGCTGAAATGACGACCCTGCCCCATTTAAATTTTTCATTCTTTACTTTTTCTTTTCTTTTCCTCCCTTCTGAATTTTCGGAAGGGAGGAATATCTTTTAAATCTTGTGTCTTGAATATGTTTTAAATATTGCGCTAATTGAAATGCAATTAGCCATGATGTGCATCCAAAAAGTCAAATATCTAGTAGATATATTCAGCTTAAGATAGATTCTTTATTGGAGTTTTTACGAATTTCCATTTAGTTTGGTGTGAAATGGAGTGTTTGAGAGAAAAGTGGATGTAGGAGGCTAAATTGGTTTTGTGTGGCCCTTTAATGTGTAACTTAGAAAATAATACTATATATATTTTTAGAAGAAGGAGAGCTTTGTAATGATGTGCTTTTTGACAACTTTAGACTAAAAAAAAACTTGTTTAGGCTACCTCTATAAGGATATTATTTTATTTTTTCGAATAGCCATTCGACACCCCATTTGAAAGCTCCTGACATCAAGATTTTAAATATCAATGTCTTATCCAATAATTTTTGGATCTAATTTTAACTTGCCCATGTTTTTCTTTGAGAGGTACTTACATTCAGAGGTAGGGATTTTATGCAGCTATGACACCCTTAGAGATGAGAATCTACTTCGTTTAAAACATACCTCTCTACAATCAATCGTTTTCCGAATTTAATTTTTCTTGGCTTGAAATGCAGGGTTTGAGAGGAAAGAGGAGATGGGAGGCAAAAGAGGTCAAGCGTGGCTCTTTAAGATGTGATGTAGAAAATAACATCAGAAACATCTTCAGAAGAAGGATAGCTTTCAAATGAAGTGCTGTTTGATGAGTTTTGACAAAAAATGAAAAACCTCGTTTGGGCTACCTCTTGACTAGCTCCGTAACAGTAAAAAATAAAATTGAATATCGTCATTTAACACCTCATTTGAAAGCTTCTGACATAAAGATTTTAATATCAAAGTCTTATCCAATAGTTTTTGGATCAAATTTTAATTTGTCATGTTCTTCTTTCGGAGGTACTTGCGTTCAGAGGTAGCAGGGCTTAGGAGCTAGGACATTCCCAGGGAAGGGGAAACTTCTCCATTTTTGGTATACCTAACGATCACGAATTTTCTTGCGAATTTTCATTTTTCTTGTTTTGACATGGTAGATTTGAGAGGAAAGGGGAGATGGGAGGCAAAAGAGGTCTAGGGTGGCTCACATGTTCAGAAAAAGGATAGGTTTCAAATGATGTGCTGTTGGAAAGTTTTGATCAAAAATAAAAAAAAACCTCGTTTGGGCTACCTCTAGAATACCTCCATAACAGTAAAAAATAAAATTTAATATAGTCATTTAACACCTAATTTGAAAGCTCCTGTTATAAAGTATCGAAGTCTTATCAAATAGGCTAGTTTTGGGATCAAATTTAAATTTGCCATGCTTTTCTTTGAGGGTAATTACATTCAGAGGTAGGAGGGCTTATGGAGCTAAAATATTCCTAGGGAAGGGAAACTTCTCTATTTGAGATATAACTTATTATAGCAAATCTTTTTACGAATGTTAATTTTTCTTGTTTTGACAGGGAGATGGGAGGCAAAAGAGCATTTTTGTGGCTCTTGAAGGTATGATGTAGAAAACAACGCCAGAAATATGTTCAGAAGAAGGATAGCTTTCATATGATGTTGTGTTTGATAAGTTTTGACAAAAAATAAAAAAAAACCTTGTTTGGGCTACCACTAGACTACCTTCATAACGGTAAAAAATAAATAAAATAATGTTAGATATAGTCATGTGACATCTCACTTGAAAGTTCCTGACATAAAGATTTTAAATGTCAAAGTCTTATCCAATAGTTTTTGTATCAAATTTGGATTTGTCCTGTTTTTCTTTGGGAAGTACTTACATTTAGAGGTAGGAGACATTATGAAGCAAGGACATTCCAAGGGAAACTTCTCGATTAAAGATATACCTTACTATAACGAATATTTTTATGAATTCTTATTTTTCTTGTTTTGACATGGAGGGTTTGAAAAAACGGGAGATGGGAGGCAAACGAGGATTTGTACGGGTCTTTAAGGTAGGACGTTTTCAGAACGAGAATAGTTTTTAAATGATGTGCTGTTTGACAAGTTTTTACAAAGAATGAAAACTTCGTAAGGGCTACATCTAGACTACCTCCATAACAGTAAAAAATAAAATTTAATATAGTCCTGACACAAAGATAATAAATATCAAAGTCTAATCCAATAGATTTTAGATCAAATTTGAATTTGTCATGTTTTTCTTTGGGAGGTACTAACACTCAGAGGTAGGAGGGTTTATGGAGCTAGGGCATTGCTAGAGAAGGGACAATTTTCCATTTAAGATATACCAGACTATAACGAATCTTTTTTGCTTTTTTTTTAGATCTTAAGATTTTGATTGAATTTTTTATTTTCCTTGTTTTGACATGGAGGGTCTGAGGGAGATGGGAGACAAAAGAGGATTTGTGTGTCTCTTTAAGGTTTGATGCAGAAAATAATGCAAGAAACACGTTCAGAAGAAGGGTGGTTTTCAAATGTGTTTTTTGATAGCTTTTGACTAAAAAATTAATGAACAAAAATGGGTAACCTCTCCCTCAATAGGCCTAATTGTCAAAATGTTTTTTTTTTAATATAGTCTCGTAACTTCTCATTTGAAACCTCCTGACAAAGTAATCTCAAATAAAAATGAAAATTTCTATGAAGTATGTAATTTCTGGTATGAATTTCAAGTTCACGCTTATATTTTTACTTTTAAGTGATATATCAAAAATAGCAACAAAATTCAAAAACTTAGCTTCATTTGAAAGATGCAAGTGTTAGCCGTTTTTTAAAGATAATTTTTATTTTTAGAACTATAGGGTAAATTACGGAAATACACCCGGCGATGGGAGCCAGGAGATAGCTTAATAATGGTGCCAGTTTTGTAAAGATACACCTTGATCAAAATATTTGTCTGATTGCTGGGAGTCTTAGCCTATAGCCTTGGGCTATATTTGGTCCCACAAAGAAAGGGAGCTTGGAAGAAATCGTGATGGCACCTATCATCTGACTATGTTTTTAAAAGAGGATTTAGGGGATAATCTACTGGAACATTTTTTTCCGAAGTAATTTCTTCCCTATATTATAGCCTACCTTCATCAATTTAACCCTGTCGTACCTCTAATCTGGCAGATTTTCTATCTGTAAAATAGTTAGCAAACTGAGAGCATTGAAAAGCATTCAAATATATGCATCCAAGGATTGTGAGAAAGTAAATGGATTTCAGTGTGCTTGAAAGCTATGTAATAACATAATTTGTCCAGACGTTTTGACTTGATTTACCCACCGTCCCAAATTTTCCATCATCCGATTTTACCAATTTCTCTAGAAAGAAACTGAGAAAAAAGTTACTTTTATTCGGAAAACTTTGAAAACATATGTAGAATTGTGATAATTCATAGAGAAATTGTGTTTAGACAGTAATTAAAATTTGGGAGGGTTTTACCCGATTCACCCCACTATTAAGGGGCAAATCGGGTCAAAATTCGAGAAAAACACTGAAAATTTCTCAAAACTCAGCAACGGAAATTTGCCAAATTTTAATCAATTTGCCCCTTCATAAACGCTGACCCTTCTATTTATTTGTTTATTTTTTTGTGATGATCACGATGAAAATCTGCCGGTTTTTGTAAATCAGCGCCGAAAACTAGAAAACTTTTTACGGTCAAATCGGCATCATTCTCGATTCCGAAAATCAGCTACGTTTGTCCAGTCCTTAAAAACTCCAGTGACATGAAGAAGAAATAACAATCTATTGGATGAAGATTATTGATAGGCCTGGGTAAAACTTGCTAGAAAATGGATCAATATTCACCTTTTCAAGGGTTCAGATTTATGCAATCGGGTATGTAATTGTATAAACAAATATAGTGATGTTTTTGTGCAAGGTTTCTTCTGAACTAAACTTTATAATATTCAAAGATTCCTTGTAGGCTGCCATGTGGTGGAATTCTGCTCAGAACTTTCCAAATAGAATGGTTACTGCTATGAAAATTGCCCCCTCAATCTCCCTTTCCTTTTATTAGGACAAATCTAAGCTTAACTAACTTTGAAAAATTTACTGATTTGACTAGCCTATCTAATTGGTAGGCTAAATATCTTGATTAACAGAGTTTTCAGAAAGCTAAGAAACAAACTGACCTTCATCCTGAATATGAGATTTGCTTCTTTGGTAAATGATGTTAAGTTTTGTCACAAGTCTAACTGGAAAGCAGCTGCAAAGCAGCATAGTTTCCAATTTTGAGCACTTACAAATGCTAATTCTAGAAGTGCACCCATTTCTGGTTGACCCTCCACCTCCATGGGGCAAACTAAAAATGCATAAAGTGGGCAGGGTTTTGAAGCTTAGGGAAATGTTGGGGTTATACTATAAGAATGAAATTGTATTCAAATTATTATTTCTAGTCATCACTGGCAATTTCTGTATAATAGTAAGTCAAAAGATAATTAGAAAACTTATATATCGATTAATGCTAATTATCCACTTTCACTTTCCAGTTGAAACTAGCCAGTGAACCTGTGAATCAGAGCAATTAGTTAAATGTTACTTTTATTTTGTGTTGATTTGAAGAAATGCATTCTGATGCTACAGATATTGTACAGTTTTTCAGTTCCAGATTAAATTTGTTTTAAAAAATTATTTGGCTATAGGAAGACCTTGATGAAGCAAATTTAGAGTACAGACCCCCCCCCCCCTGCTACCTGCAGGGCTCATGGACTAATTCACTTTGCTCTATAGGTAATATTTACTCACAAGAATCACTATTCAACCAACTTTGTTTCACCAAGGCCTTCCCATAGCCAAAGAATCTTGTAAAACAAATTTAATCTTGTCTACTGTCAGCAAACCATGTTTTTACATGCAAATTGACTTTTTTCAAACATTGCCTATTGTTACACTTCCAAAAATGTTCCTTCTTGTAAGAGTATAAAGTCATGTTTTGTCCATTGATGCACTGTTTTGTTGTAGGCAACAACCCATTATCATGGAAAAATAGAATTGCCTGTTTTTCAGTCTTTGGCAAATCCCAAATCTTCATTTCAAAATCCATGTTCAGACACTATCTTCTATCAATATGCATAGCAAACTAAATTGAATTGGTAAATACCAAGTGCCATATAGCAACTGCAAATTCTATTGGTCCTGGTTTTGCTAGTTTAGGCACTTCCAGATAAGCTAGGACAATGAAATTTAGCAGGTGTATCAGGTACCAGACCAGATTAATTTAGAAATAGTTGTTTCCCCAATTTGACCATCTGGGGGGGGGAGTGGGGGGACAGTTAATTCAGAAAAATTAGAAAAAATGAGGTATTTTTAACTTACAAATGGGTAATTGGATCTTAATTAAAGAATTGATATTTAGAAGGATATTGTGTCTCTGCTTTTTTAACAGCAGATATGTAATCTGCTGTTAAAAAAGCAGTAACATTCTTGAAAACTAAGTGAGAAATTATCTTGAAAAGTAGTTATGCTAGGAAAATCAAACTTTCACAGATGGATCTACACACTAGAGTATATCTGGGGGTGGGGGAGGGTCACAAAGCAAAAAAAAGAGTAAATATGTCAGTTGCTGCCTTTTTAATATTCTTTCATAGCCTAATTCAATAATTGCTTTGAGGGAATGTTGCATTTTGAGTCCTTAAAAGGCTCAAAATATCCCATGTTAATGAAAAGTTTAAAATTGTGTTAAAAAATGGCTAGTCTTGCCATTTGTAGCTGATTCAGGAATAGTAATTATTATATTCATTTGTCTTGATAATAAAATGTTAATTTGAAAACAAGTATGCAGAATTTTTTTAAGAGAGCCTAGAACCCTTCAAAAATGATGTCAGCTTTGTTGCAATGTCATTTTTGAGCAATTTCAGACTCATTTTAAAAATTCCTTTGTAATGTTTTCAAAATATCAATTTACTGCTAAGACTAAGAAAAGTAACAATTGCCATTCCCAAAGTGGCTGCAAATGGCCATTTTAATCACTAGACAGTTTCTTTTAGTAGCATGTGTATAAACTGTTGGTTACCATGGACTGTTTTACCTTTTATGGTCCCACTAAAAGCTCAAAATTTTATTTCCCCACAGTAAATACATCTTATATTTTGATCAATCTTGAATTCCTCCAGAAGTTTATTAAAACATTGTTGATATCCACCTTTGCATTACACTTAATACATGTGTATTGATGCACATGGATGTATGACCATTCAACCTGCACTCTCTTGTCTGATCTTGGAGGTGTGTTTCAAGCTGTTTTGGTGTGCTAAGTGAATATGCTGCAGATGTTGTGGTAACAGGGAGTCCATACAGAGTTGGAAACCAGCTGTTGTCACATGCAGCAAAAGTTTTAGAAACTATATTTGGATAGTGAGATTCACCTATAGACTTCCATTTGGCTTGCCAGACAGTTGACTCAGCAAGGAGGCCTGTCTCAGAGAAAAGAACTGCTTACATTTTTTGAAGGTTCATCACAACCTAATACAACATCAACAAAACCACAAGGGAACAGAAGTTGAATTTGAAATCCTATAGCTGGGTGGTTAAGAAATCTTGTAGTGACTTTTTCACATAGCTGCTCATGGCACAAGGAAAAGACAAAGTCTTTATAAAAAAAAGAGTGTCTGAAGAGAATTACCTGTATGCAAGTCTGTATGTTGGGGTTTTAGTATTAAGGTGCATGTCCAACATTTTGAGCTGTCTAGACTACTTTTCTATTGAAAGAAGGAAAATCTGCTTCCACTAGCTCTTTTAACACAGACTTTCACAGATCATAATGTTAACTATAGGTAAGTAGATCTAAGTTTTCCCTTTGAAGAAACACATAAGTTGCTAGGAGAATTGAACTTTCTTTTTTCAACAAGAATCACAGGGAAATGAAGCTTAACATGGTAATACCTTCTGCTGAGAGTTGGCTTTTGCCACTAGACCCAAATTGGACTGGTTGTCATCTAAGCTCCAACCACAGCAAGGAAATGCTCCAGAAAAAGGACAATACTATCATGCCTTTCAACCCACCATGTGTCACAAAAGCAAAGGAGTTTTTGTTTTTTTTTTGTATGAGGTAAAGTAGAAGCTGGAAAACAAGAATTTCTTGCAAGCATTTCAGTTAAGTCCAGTAATCTTGCAAGCATTTCAGTTAAGTCCAGTCTGGATGATTTCACCTGGGCAAGGTTTAAACAGTGTAAAGCACAGTGTGGGGAAATGGTAAGTGGATACTGCTTTTCTATCTCTCCTCGAGTGCCCTTGTACAAAACTAGACATGCTAGTACCTCTATCAAAGCCAATTCTATGTAACTTGTCCATGTCTAATCCAGATTTTAAGCAAAATCTAATAATCTACTTTCCAAAAACAGTGCCAGTCAAGACATTTTCAATGCCAAAACACACAAAAAAAATTCTTCAGTTTGATCATTGTCATAAAAACAGATGTCAAGAATAAGCTGTTCTTTTGAAGTTACATCACTCGTCTCACTAGCCCATACCAAGAAACACTTTGCTACTTTCACTCTATTCAGAATTGCATCTCAAATGACATTGCCTGCACCAGGGTAAAGGCACCAATGATTTGGCAGTGTAATTTTGAAACCACAAAATTTTCCTTCAAAGCAGGATAAATCTGCTTAGTCTTGACTTGGAACACCATTTCTTGAAGCCTTTGTTATATTTTGACCATGCAAAACGTGGACACTATATCCAATACACCCAGATAAGAAAAGAATATTGAATTCAATCAGCTTCCTGTTTTCAACACAAAATGAGTTCCTGAAAATTTTTTAGCTATGTACTGTTCAAACTGTCATTACTTTGTTATTTTTTGGTGAAAAAAGTTGGCATCAGCACCAATGCGTCAAGATACATCTGACCTTGTCTAAAATGTGACCATATTGCTTTTTCTCGATAAAATTAAGTTAAAATGGCAGCTAATATTATATTGGCAAAACTGTATTCCAAGTGTCAAAAATTCTTGCCTGATGTAGTGGAATACCAGACTCAATAAAAATGTTCCTTCAGCCAAATTCAAGTGTAGATATTGGCTTCTATTATGAGACTCATTTCTTTTGAGAATATCTTATAGTAACCTTGTTGAAATTTTTGACCAACATCAATAGGCCCTTGTCAAAATATTGGGGACTCTGTTAAAACTTTACTGAACATGTAAAACAGATGAGAAACAATTGATGTTGAAATTAAAGGGTCCTCTGACAAAAACATAGTTGTCAAATTTAGAGGTACTTTCTCAACAACAAGAGATTTTGATGTTATAATTTGTAATAATATATCACAGGAAAAAAAATATTATTTTTTTTTTATTGTAGCTTTACTTATTTGATGCTAGATGCTAGATTTTTCCATCATCTGAGTGTCTGTTGCAACTTGAGAGATAGAAAGTTGAGAGATATTTTTAAGCATTTAAATTGGTTGATCACAACACCCTAATTCATTTATCCCTGAATAAATTTGAAGTAAACCTTCTCTAGTAAATTTTATACATGTTTTCTTTTAAATCAATCACAATCTGTAATATACAAAATAGTCTCTCTGAACCCCTCCCTAATTAGTGTGGAATTCCTATCCCACCCAAATTTGCTAATGAAACATGTTAAACTTCTCTGTGTCACAAACTCCTAATAATCTTAAGTAGGACATGCATATTTCAAGAGTTCTGCACTTTTCAGACAAAGGATAGTCAAAACTATTTTTTTTTGAAGTGGTCATATGATTAAAATAATCATGTTACAATAATTACAATATTTACAATAACACAATAATTACAAAATTGAATACAATTATCCAATTTTGTCCTTATACATGAGGCATTTTTTTTAGTTTTTTGCTTCTGCTATCTGAATAGTATTTTATACTTTTACTTATTTAAAAAGTTGAAGAGAAACCAAGAAATCAAGTAAAAAAAAAAAAAAAATAGGCATGTCAAATCCACCAAGATCTGCCCACAAGTATTCCCCAAGTATCTGAGCATGGGTCAAATTGGGTTCCAATTTACATTGAAAACAGGCAACTTTTTCGTTCTGTTAATTTTGTAGGTGAAAACACTCTAATTTAAGAGCTTTATACCTTCTTCTGTTAAAACTTCAAACTTCTAATCAAACAGTTAGATTTGTAGATATTTTTTCTACATACTGAAGCCCTTTTCAAACCAAAAATCTTTAAATTAAGCTTTCTGGAGTAGAAAAAGTGGCTTTTTACAAAACTGTTGAACAATCAGTACCTTTACCTATTAACAATATCATTCTGTACTAGAGGTGATGCACATTGTCTGCTTTTTAGTGGATGATTTGAAATGCCACCACAATTTTGTGTCTCCATAATCCATCATCAACTGTGAAAACGCTCTGAAAACTTTGTTTTTAACACTTAGTAAGGGAATAACTTTTTCACAAAGACTCCACAGGGCTAGTTCAAGAAAACCATAAAAAGAATTGCCTGGACAATTGGTCTTAACATTTCTTGGTTTTTAATTCTTTCCTCATGATTGCATAAACTCAATTGCTGGTGAATTGGAACACTGTTTCCTTCTTTTATTTTGACAAACATCATAGATTTTTGCACTGCAGTAACACAGTATTGTTTTTCATCCTGATACTTGAAGTTAGTAAGAGCATCTCTAAGATTAGTATATTGCTTTGAAACTAAGTGCTGATGCATCTGATGTGCGCCTTTATTAGTCTCAGATTTAGCAAATATGAAGCAGTGTTTGTTGAAAACACCATTTTTTTGAAGGGCCACAGGTATCCCATTAAGAGTTTCCAGATGTAAAACTTAAGAACCAGTTTGTTAAATTTTTATAGCCATGTTTTCAACTTTTATAGCCATCATTTTAGTCTTATTAATGTGTTACTGTAGCTGAATGTTTCATGATTAGCATAATCAGTTATTCTGCAATATGAAAAATATATATTCTGTAAAATTTTATTCCTTTTTTTCACCTGTCATCAACAACTATGTAGGGGGTTTGTTGATTTTTTCACCTTTCTTTTGGTTCATGAGGAAAAAAAAGGTTGGGAAACACTGATCTAGATAATAACCAGTTACTCAGCAAAAGTCAACATTGGTTTTATGAAGTTCATCAAAGGTTTTACATGATGTTGACATCTTACCTTCCTGTGGACATCACTCTTCTAGATCCAGCAAAAGCATTCGATAAGGAACAACCTGACCTCCTGCTACTGAAGTTAACTGCTTGTGGAGTCCATGTTGAGCTTATAGGTTGGATTAAGGCTTTCTTGGCAAATACAACACAGAATGTTCTCATAAGTACCAAAAATGGTACCATTTTCTCTCAGTCAGCTCCATTTCTTAGTAATGTCCTGCAGGACAAATTTCAAAGCTGACTCATGGTGCGTAATCTACAAAGAAAAACATTGTTGCATTGCATCGGACTAACGACGCTTCTAGACTACCAAGGTCCTTGCGTTAGTCCTGCAGTTTGTTGCTACAGCTGTGTTCAATCTCTTGGTCCTATATTATCAAGCTAAGATCAAACCCACTGCACTACCATCAGTTGAAAAAAACAAACTCCAAGGAAATGTGGAATATTTGCGCTCAAAAGATAGCTCATTTGAATATAACCAGATTCTCTTGGAAACTATTTTCTCTTGAAACTCGTAGAAACTAACTGTCTTTGTCTCATAAAACTTTTAGGGGCTTTACTTTTTTCAGGCAAATTTTCATTTTCTAAGCGTTGTTGTCAAAAGTTAAACTTTGGCTTGAAGAGTGAGGGGTTGAGTGAAATGACAGCTCCCTCACATCTTGAATAACCCTGAATATGACAGACCAAGATTGACTAATCTTGTTTTGCCTCTATTATAGTTTTTTTGCCATAATGACTGCTTACTCTCTGTCTTGGCATTGGTAATGAGGTTGTAAGACGTGATCCACACATTATACAATAAAATTGTATCTCAAACTTTCTTGATATCTTGTTTTGAAACATTTCCTAATTTTAGTGCTCCTAAAAAAATTCTCATTTAGAAAGACCTGGAAGTTCTCAACAAAGAGCTACTGCTTCTCATAGAGAAATTCCCATAAATCCTGATCAACTTGTACCACCACCTCCTCCTTCTCTAAGTGCAACTGGAAGGCAAAAAGCACCTTACAGAGCAGACACGGATGACTTCTATAGGAATAGAAGTAAGGAAATGGTGGTTCCTGTCCAAAGAAATTCATATCAACGAGAAGAAGGATTGTATCAGAGAGAAGAAAGAATAAATATAGGTCAGAGAGAAGAAAGAATAAATGAAGACCGAATAATGCAAGAGATTTTTCTGCTCAAAAAGGAAATGAGTCGAGTTTCTGTTGAACTGCTGGTGAGCTTTTTTTTTATTTCGTATACTTGTTTTCCTTTAATATTTTTATTTTGGAAGTGCTTGATTGGAAATACCAATACAAAAAGTAACTTGCGCTAGTTCCATAGTGTCACTTATTGTTCGATTTCTTTTACTGAATTTCCTACTGTGTTACTACCTCTACTTGACAAAACAGAATACCAAATCAGCTTAAGATGTTGCATAATTATATAGTTTATGTTTCCTCATGAAAGGAAGTGATTCGTTATAAGTGATGTGATGTATTTTTATATTGATACTATCGAGGGTCATAAAACAGAGAAAAGACTGGCAATCGTAACGAACCTTTTTCTTTATGAATTGGTAAATATCTTATGCAATATTTAAAGATATAGTGTTTGTTTTATTTTTTTCTTTTAATTTACTTGATAAAGATTAAAAACGTCGCATAAACGCTGTGCAAAACTTGTTCATGCTTCTTATGGATAACAAGTGTCTTATTAGTGATGGTTTTGTGCAATGTGTTCAAAGACGAAAAATACAGTAAATTTGGTAACAACTGCAGAACTAATTATATGCTTTGATTCTTGTTCGTGTATTTTGCATGAATACTTTGAACTGTTTAAAGACATACTTTTTTTGTATTTCTAGGCTGTAAAGCAACAAAATGAAAGTCAAGAGGTAGTGAATAGTTTGAGAAAAGATGTTTCAACCTTGCAAGGTGAAATGCAGATGCTTATTGCTGGGATGAGTGAAATATCGGGGAAAGAAGATCGTTTTGAAAGAACACTTGAAAAATATTCTGAAAAACATGATCAGCTAAAAAACGAAATCAGATTTCTAGATAAGGAGTTCAAAAGTTTGAAAGAAAATCAGAAAGGCCTTGGTAAAGATTTCAAAGCTTTGTGGGTGGATACAAAATCTATGACTGCTGTGCATGGGGACTTAATTGGACTTGAGAAGAAGTTTGAATCGCACAAGGCTATGGAAGCCAGAATGGTGTCGAAGTTTGAAACAATGTCAAAGCTTAAGGCGGACTTGGATCTTGCTTCACGCGACATCTATTCGTTACGGGAATCTCTCAATAAAAAGTTTGAAGCTTTTCATGAATTGGAAAAAAGAATGACTAAGCTCTCTGCAGTTGATCACCGTATTAAAAGATCAACTTCTCCTGAAAGTTTTTCGTTACGTTTGAAGAAAGTGGAGGAAGCATTTTCAAAAAAAATCGCACGTATTGAAAGCTACTTTGATGAGAGTAACCGCCGGAGAGAAAAGACGTTAATCAACGATTCAAACAACTTTTCTAAAGAAAGCATGGGAGCGCAAGAGGAGTTACCTGAGAGGACTGATGACGTACCAACTGAAAGGATTGTCAAACTGCTTGATAGAAAAGCCAATGAACCCGTAGCTGCGAAACCGGAGACCGTTGTCAAGATTGTAAACAACAAAGCAAATGAGACTACCAGTAAGGAACCAGAGAAGGCTGTCAAGATGGTAAAAAATAATGGAAATCTGCCTGCGGGTGGAGATACAGGTAATATCGTCAAAACAGTGAAAAGAAAAGCAAATGAACTTGCAGTTGAAGAAGTGGAGAAGAAAAGGCAGAAAAAGCAAGACCAGGGTCAAATCCAGGTAGAACACAACTTAGCAGCAGTTACTAACAACAAACCATGCAGCTGGACAAGCTTGGACAAGCCATATCAGCTAACGAGAGTTTTTAAATACAAGCTTCTATCAGATACAAAAATGCAAATATTTGGCAAGATTGGCCTATGCAGAAAAACGTTGATATTACCAGTTGGGAAAGTCTATTACAAGAAATGGCTGTCATTCCCAATGGAAACAATTGGGGATATTCACTGCATGTTGCACTCATGTAAAAAAGGAGATGAAGTCATAGAAACCGTTCTGTTTGGTTGGATCGATAAAAAACCCCAGATGGTGTCATCTAACAGTATTGTTTATGCAAAAACTTCCTTTCATTCACTTGGTTTTGAGCTTGTGAATGACAAAATCGCAAAAGTCAATTTTATTATTGATAAACAACCTGTTTGGCTTGAACTGAAAGTTGAAATGCTTAGTATTGGAATGAAAGCATGTTCCAATCTGAGTTCAATTCCGACGTTGGCCTTCAAACGAGTAAAATATGTCCTTGATCTCGATGAACACCATAAACCCCACATTATAAAAGCAACTTTAGGTGAACAAGTATTCAAGGAACAAAGTTTGTGTCCAGTGGTGTCGGAAATAGAAAATTCTCAATCGGGCTTGGAATTAGAAAGGACATCTAATAGTTTGGCCACTGAAGTAACTGACAATTTGAATCCGAATGAAATGATAGTTTTGGACGCAATTTATGAAAGTGAGACCAGCCAGAAGGATGACAGTACTTCAATTGAAGATGAAGTGAATCTGAAAGATAATCTACCTGTAGCCCCCGAAAGTATTTCCCCAATAAAAGATTCCGTTTTGAAGAATGCAAAACAGACTGAAGCCAGAGAACAAGAACCTTTTAAAGCTGGTAATTTAAAAACTTCAATTAAGTGGCGCCCAAAGAGTCTGGACAAGTCTGGAGACGTATTCCATTCCTACGTAGGTGCCCCTCAAAAGTACGAAGATCCTGCTGACATGGAATACGTACCTCATGAAAAAGCTGCAGTTGAGTCCCATCTACCAACACCTTCAACGGATGAAATGAGTCCTAAATTAATGAGCCAATCTGCAATTACGAGTGGCGATATCGAGATAATTGATGAAAATATACCTCTTAAAAATCCCTCGAGTCTGAAAAGTTTTCTTGACCAAGAAGGAAGTGGAATAACAATTATACCGAATACCAATATTACTAGTGACGATATCGAGATAATCAATGAAAATACACCTCTTAAAAATCTCTTGAGTACGGAAAATTCTCCTGATCATGAACCAAGTAAAATATCAATTATACAGGAGGATTCTGCTTCTGAAAAGTCGCTTTCGGATTCTGCACAAGAAAGCTGTGGTGACAAAGTCCTACATCCTACTTTATCAGAGACAACAGAAAAGCAAAGGTATAGTACATAGTATATTATGTCTTTTTTATGGGTTAAATAAATTTAGTGACGAGCAAATACTTATTGTATGAGATAGTTTTGCTTCTTTTTTTTAAATTGCATTATGAGACAAATTGGAAATTAATTTGCTGGAAGGATCCAAGATAACTAATCTTGAAATAAACTGTTTAAGATAAGTCCTAAAAAGAGAGAAAAAAGAACTATGAATATCAACAGTCATCTTCAAGATTTCGAGACACATTATGTTACTCCACTATTTATATGTATGTTGTATTGTGGGTGAAAAATAAATTGTTGTAATTTGATCTGCACATATTGACTAACTTTTCTCGATTATAATGGTTCTAATGTCTTTTCTCTCCAAGGTTCCTTAGCCTTTTGCCTCTTAGGGTAAATAATTGCATTTAGGACGTGACCGCATTTCAAAAACTAGTGTGATCAGTTGATGGCTTTGATTATTGATGTGATTGCAGTTCATGCAATGGCAGACAAAGGAGTAAGAAATATCGATACACTTCAAGAATATCAATCCACTGATATGACACTGTTGAACATCATAATTTTTAGGATTAATGAAAAAAAAAAATTCCCATAAAACAAGTTTTTCAAAGAAAAATAAAGAGCTTTACTAAGACAAAAAAGAGCTGAAACAAAGTCAAATAACCTTCTAAGTGTAAAATTACCACAATTCAACATACAGAAACTACAATAAATAATCATGTCAAACTCCAAACGAGTAAAAATTAATATGAGTAGGGCTGGCAACCCCCATGCCTTCTCAAGATCAGAGCATTATTTCCACTATACTGAAAAAAATGACAGAATGTACATTTACTAATATATATTCCTTAAAGTTCTAATAATTTTTTATTTAAAATAGCAAAAGAAATGAAAACATTTTAAACATATTTTGTTTCCATTAAATTACAAATTATGTTCTGGCCTTGAGAAGGCATGCGGATTATCTGTCTTACTGATGTTAATTTTTATTCGTTTTGAGTTTGACTTGGTTATTTATTGTTTTTCCGTTCGTGTTTGAGTTTCATTGATGGTGATTTGTGGTAGCTTTACACTTGGAAGGTTATTTGACTTTATTTCTGCTCTGCTTTAGTTTAGTTGAGCTATTTACTTTTCTTTGAAAAACTTGTTTTGCGGGAAAGTTTTAAAAATTAATTTCTATTCGTTTTTTTATTGACATAGTCTTTCTCATGAAAAAAGCAACATTTTATATCTTTTCTTCTATAAGAATCCATAGTTTGACAGGCTAACTGTATGTTGGAGAAATTTTTTCGATAATTTTGGCTTACACTTTTCTGATTTTTATCTTAATGCTCTTAGCCATACAAATAGTTGCAATAGTAGTTAATGTTGTAGTAGTACGCACATATTGCCTTTTGGTGTATTGATCTTCCCCTTTAAGCATTTTCTGAAGGTCCCGACTTAATACTCAAATCCATTGAGTTTCCACTGAGTATAGTGTCTTTTGATTTAGTTCAAATTTCCCCTCAATATTTTAAATGCACTACTGTGGTTACAGTAGTTGTAGTAGTAGTAGTAGTATCTTTTTGGTACATTGATCAACTCCCTTATCACTTACGAAGCGCGAAATTCATGTGACATTGTCCACGAGACACCGTCAACAAAAAGAGCTTCTTTTTTAATTAGATTTTTTTGCACCAGCTATTTGGAATTTAATCCCCTTGGAAATCCGGAACTCAAATAACCTTCAAGCGAGCTGTGAAAGGTCATTACAGAAATAGTGTTTATATCTGAATATCGTGCGGTCCTCCTCTTTTCGGTCTTTTTCTTTTCTTTTTTTTCTTCGTCACCCCCCTCCCCCTCTTTTTTTTCTTTTTTGATAAATCCAGTTGATTGGCTGTTTCTGTTTGTTGATTGTTTAATTATTCTTTAGTTAAGTTTCTGCCCTAGTCAAGCATTTTTTGTGCTTTACCGGCAGATTGTGTACCGTAATTATGTGTTTTTTGTTTAAAATAAATATGATTGAATTGAATTTCTTGAAAGTTCCAAATTAATATACTCAGTCATTCCTGAGTTACGCCCTTTTGACAGCCCGTATACGCATAAAATATTTTGATTTAGTTCAACCTTCTCTGAAAGGCTCACCTGAACGCCCTTTGTCTTTTTGGGAAGTAAAAGACAAACATGCATACCTTTCTGACTAACATATGCTATATGCAAATAGTGACTGAATTGCTTAACTTACAGCCCTTGTTCTAGGGGCTATGAGGGGTTGACGTCCCCAAAGGCTTAATTAAAGGATCTTTCAACAATGCTGAAGAAAGAAGACATCTCAAAATTTTAATTGGATGTTTGTTTTGGAAAATGATGGTCGTGACAGGCGAGGGGGATAGTTTTCCTTAATTTACTTTTGACTCTTAAAAAGAGCACTACAACTCCCAATTTCCAATCAAATGAGCCCTATCCAAAGTTCGGTGGCCGGCGTTTAATCCCCTGGAAAATCCCCCCCCCCAGTGGAAAATAAAGGTTTCCAAATTTGATAATTTTTTGAGTTTTTTTTTTACGTAAGGGGAAGGATTTTTTTTATTTTAAGGAGCAACATCAAAAGTTAAAACGAACAGAAATTATTATGTAAATGAAAGGAGTTGCCCCTTCCACAAGACCTGGCTCTTTACGCTAAGTTCTGACTTGTTGTCCTAATTCTTTAAGAACAATTCCTGAAACACAATAGTCGTTTAATTAAACCAATAAGCTTTCTTTTAAAATTCTATAAAAAAAAACTTTAGAGCGAGGTTTTGAGGAAGAGGCAACCCTTCCATATATTATAATTTCCGTTCGTCTTAAGTTTTAATGTTGCTCCTTCCGTTTTAATGTTGCTCCTTACTTTCAGTGAAATTTTTTTTTTATTTAATTTCTGATCTTTTTTTTAGATAATACCGGGAAATCCGGCTCTCTGCATACAAAATTGTGGTAGGTAAAAAAAGGTAAAGGATACGGCATTAGACTTTACAGTCCGCGCTAAGCTGAAAGAAACTAACGAAGAAACTGGTTTCTTCTCGAGTTTTACGCAGCGTAAACTCGAGTGAGTGACGTGTAATACACAAGTACCAATATTACTTTCCCCAACGGAAAAAAAAACTCAAATAAAATTCTCAAATTTGGAAAGCCTTATTTTCCACGGGGGGTGGGGGGATAAACGCCTAGAACCCCAAAGTTCATATTGCGTAAAAGCC
This sequence comes from Artemia franciscana, assembly GCF_032884065.1. Classification (NCBI taxonomy): domain Eukaryota; kingdom Metazoa; phylum Arthropoda; class Branchiopoda; order Anostraca; family Artemiidae; genus Artemia; species Artemia franciscana. Next base: position 28,754,143 of record NC_088865.1, on the reverse strand, counting down.
TTATATACTTTCCGGGCATGACTTGCAAACCTTGCCCCCAGGTTCTGAGGGGTTATTTCTGCCCTGAAGGCCTTAATTATGATTTTTAGACTATTTTGAACAAAATGGCTACGGTTGCCCTCAAATTACTTTTGACCCTTAATAAAGGCACAATTAGTTTCAATTTGCGATTAAATGCCCCGTCCGAAATGTATATCACTATTACATAAAAGCCTTATATGACCGCAGGGCATAATTTACAAGCTTTTCCCCAGTTATCTGGTGGGTTGCGTCAAACTTTAAGGCATTAATATATGTCTTTTGGACTATTTTGAGCAAGATGGCCTTGTCACAATTTTGATCAGATACGTTTGTGAAAAAGAGGGTGCCTTGGGCGGGGGGCTAATCGCCCTCAGTTACTTTTGACTCTTGAAAGAGAACTAGAACGTTCAATTTCCAATTAAAAGAGCTTCCTTTAAATTTTATACCACTACCCTTCCAAAATAAACTTACAGCCCTTGTCCCCAGGTTCTGAGGATTTTCTCAACCCCTAAGGCCTTATTATGTGATCTTGAGACTATTTTGAATAGATGGCTGCCTCAAAATTACTATGAGATGCATTTGGGGAAAAGAGGATGTGAGGGGGGTGAGGGCTATTTGGCCTCAGATCACTTTGACTCTTATAATGCCACTAGAACTCCTGATTTCCAATCCAATGGGCCCTTTCTGATGTTTATACTACCACCTTTCCATATAAGCCTTATATACCCCCGGGGCTGCTCTAGTGGCTTTGGGGGGGGGTGTCATCCTCAAAGACAATTCCCGGACATATAAAAAAAATGCACTAGAACTTCCAATGTCTAATCGAATAAGTCCCTTTCGAAGTTTAAACGACCACCACTTTCCATAAAAAACCTTATATGATCCTGGAGTATAACTTACAACCCTTTCCCTGAGGGCTGTGGAGGGTTGTCATCCTCAAACACATAATTTCCGGACCTTTCAAATACACTGAACAAAATGGCTAACTCAAAACTTTGATTGGATGTGTTTGGGGAAATGATGGGCGTGGGGGGGGGGGTTCCAGTTGCCCTAAAATAACTTTTGACTATTAAAAAGGGCACTAGCCCTTTCACTTTCCAATCGAATGAGCCCCTCTTAAAATTTCTATGACAACTCCCTCTATACGAAGTGTCCTGGTCTAAAAAAAGCAAATAAATAATACATTTTGCCCACATCGCTCTTTACTTAAGCAGCGGTATTGCGCTCCCTATGATTGTATTGATTGTCGGTAGCATTCTATTTAGTCGATAGTAGTCGCGAAATCATTTGTCAATTGTTGTTAATTTCAAGGGTGGTTTAATTTTCATTAAGTCTTAGAGTTGAACATCGTGTCATTATAGCGAATATTAGAGGCAATAATGTTGAATGGTATGTCAAAAATTTTCCCATTCGTTTTCTTTGATTTCCTACTTGAATTTTGTAAAATATTAAAGGAAGGGCTGCCAAGGATAGACGGGGCTAGGTATATTCATCAAAATAGCTAGAAAGGCATATTGTGAAAATAATGGAAACTACTGGGTAGAATATCCAAATATCCAGAGGTTTGAGCGCTTCTTTCTTCAAATACCTGCCTGCCCTATTTCATGAATTGTTACTCTGAAATTAGAAAATAGTGCCATCTATAGACATTCCATAATGAGAACAACAAGGGAGATTTTTCCCTGCTGGAAAAAATTAAATATCTTAAAACCACTGCCAAATTTAGATTTCTATGTGAAGTTTTGGTCTTTACTTGGGATGTTGGAGGGGATTACAACAAAACTACGTTACGACTCATATCATTTTTGATTAATCTTAGCTTGTGTAATGTTTTGCTTTCGCCGTGTTTGGTGATTCTACCAATCCTTGACCTTAGGTTAACAGGCAAAATCTAGTGATTATTTTCCACAAGAATTTACAGTAATTACCCATCTGGCATTACTTTTTGTTTGGGTCGGTTGGGATTAAAACCCACAATCTTCAGTTTATGAAATCTGATCAAATATCGAACATGCTGCTTCTTCAACTAATGGCGTAGGGGTGATGAGAATCCGAACTTATCGGCATCAAATTATTAAGGCGTTGAAAACAGAGGATTGCTTCAAACTAGGGAGTCACTTTTTTGTGATTGGCTTGAAAACGGAAAAAAAAGAGATTTTGGCCTTTAAATGTCAGTCAACTTATGTATTGCCATAATTCTTGATCGATAAATCGAATAGAACGTATGTGTAATATCAGTTTCTCTGTTTCTTCATATAAAATATGATTTTTTACAATCCAAAGGAAAGGCTAGGTCCGGCCCTTATTCACAGTGATAGATAGCGATTGACATCACTGCCTAAAAGCCAATTTGTTAATGGGCGCAGAAATGTTCGATCATTGTAGCAGCAGGTTTCGAGAAAATACCGTTTTTCAAAGTCAAGTTTTGCCAGTCTTTTCCAAACCTTGATGGAGTCATACCTGTTGGTAAGTGTTTGATTGTAGAATCTTTGGAAATATCTGTATTTCTTTTTTTCTTCTTTGGGGTTTTTATTTCTTTTTTTTTGGGGGGGGGGGATAAATATTCTATGTTCTTAGAAAGGGTGAGAGAGAGCAAATTTCTTGGATAGGGAGAGGAGCAAGACTGAGGGAAATTCTTATTGGTGTCCGCTTCAATCACTTTTTTTTTGGGGGGGTGGTGGTAGAAGGGGAAATTTAAAGCGTAGGTGGCCTTTGCCTTCCTCTACGGTGCTCCTGCTCAATTTTCAAGTTAACTCCAAAGTTGAGGTAAATTGGCCTCCGAATGGCGCTAGATTTTCGTTTTGATTCTCTTTTTCAGAGGGAGATGCTTCTAAGAGAAACAGGAATTCGGTATTTTGTAAACCGACTTAGATTAAAGTTGAAATTTTAATTTCGATCACATGTGGAAATTCGCAATGCGTCCAGTAAAGTTTCGCAAAGATTGTGTATTTTTTCAATGGGTGCGGAAATTGCACTGCGATGGTAAATTTTTATTTTGATGGAAACTACGAATTATTTATGATTCAATATTTTAATCTTCGCGACATCTGTCTGACTAAAAAAAAAAGACTGTTAAATTGTTGATATTTGGCGTTTGCTTCTATAAGTCGGGATCCTGGATAAACGTCTGAACTTATTCTAATTGCTTGTAGTATACATGTAGGGGATTTGCTGTAATATTTGTTACGTTTAATTGAAAATTAGGTCATATGGATCCATGACTTACGGCTTCTAATTGTAGCACGAAAATTGAATGTATTTGTCTCTACAAGACAACAATTATTTTCCTGGGTATTTTAATAGAATGCAAGTTCAATAGGCACTCCTTGGTGTTGTATGTAATACGTTTCGTATTAAGGATGCCACCCTGATTATCAATGAGTGAGGCAATATTTGGGCAGATGACAGATGTCAAAAAGTTGTTCTGTAACTATGGTGATTTGTTGGGTGAGATATTGTAAATGAAACAATTATATGGAAATGATTATTTCGATCCATTGACATAAAAATTATGTTAGCTTACTGTAAAATCCTGGTAAGCTTTAATGTTATTATCAGCTTTTTGCATTATTGGGTCTTTCAATTTACCTAAGATTGGATTTCTATTTTTAGTTTCAACTCGGGTTTGGGCAAAAAAGAAGATTCCCACAGCGATGAGACATCCGTGAAAGCCACAGATTAGATCGTGGTTTTGAATATTCCTTATGAGATTTACAGATCGTCATGCCTGAAAACTTGTCAGATATAGATAGACAAGTTTCTATGGTTCACGAAGGTTGGCCTTTGAATAAATGGTATGTTCATTTGTTGGAAAAAATCTGTTGAATATCTGTATGTTTGGGACTTCAACTTTTTCCAATGTTGTATAGCTATATATAAGTAATAAATGTCTTATACTCCCTACAGATAGGTTCTGCTTATAGTTGCCATCTTCGGGAAGTTTAGTTCCTAAATAGATGGGGTGAATCTTATTTTAGTATAATGTTAGAATTTAGAATTAAAGGAACGTAAGTTAACGCCAAATAATAAAAAAAATGTTTAGTTTTTTATATTTTTGTGCTTTCTCCTTAAAAGTTGATAGTTTTGCAAGATAGCCATTAGAGGGAAATTTTAGATTATGTATAGCCTTGTCTCAGTTTGTTTTAGTGTGTGGCCTACGAGTTCAACATTGAAATACTTAAATTGATACAATGGACTTCCGTTGGCCGAACTGCTCTGAAGTCGAACAGTAATCCGAAAATACAATCCTTGCCGCTTGAACAATATTTCAAATTCGAACGCACTCAGGTCCATTTTAACACACGAGCTCATAAACATCGTTGTGAATGATGTCACTGATTTGGCTAGAATTCATAATTGAAATAAAATTGGTAATCCTTTGATTGTGTTCGTGCAGACTGTAGCTGCAGAGGTATGCAAAATGCTGAATTTGAGAAAATTCATCATTTTATCTTGTCTTGTTAATGTAATCACAAAAATCTCGCCGGTATTCTGTCCAAAAAATGGGGGGAGGTAGGTTTTTTTCAATTTTCTTATGAAGATACAAGAAAGCCCTCGGAAGTTTTTCATGTTCTAGGGAGTGAAGACATTTTTCTTTCTATTTTTGAATGAAAAAGTTTTTTTTTTTCAAAATCTAGTAGGCTGAAGGCATTTGCCACCTCCTCCACGTGCCTTGTCTTCATAGAAGTAGGTTTGATATTTCAATCTAACCAAGTAAGCAACAAAATTAACGATTACCAATTGAAAAAGGCGGGCTGAATACTGAAAAATATGCTAGTAGGAAAATCATGCTCCTTGCCATTGCGGGGTGGGAGGGCATCAGGTCATTTAAACATCTCAATCAAATGAGAAGCTTAAAATATATACTTGGTAGAAAAGTGAAGACACTAATTTTTTTGGAAATCAGTATCATACGATGCCTCCTAAGCCTTATAGCTGAAGATGCCGACCCTCTCCTCCCACTAACAACGTATGTATAAAAGTTGTTGCATCGTTTGTGACTCAGGAATAATTAGGGATTAAATAGTTTTAATTGAACTATTAGCTTGTGTACTATTATTCATGTCTTCGGTGTCTCACTTGGTATTGGACTGAATATCAGGATAGACAATTCATGCAAAATGTTTAAAAAACCTCTGAAAGCGCTTTCTGTGTGTGCATGATTGTTGACATCCCAGAAGGAAGGACACCAAAAAATGTTAATAGCCCGTTTGCTCTACGAAAATTCCAATATTATTCTTATATCTTGAAACGGGTTACAATTGTTTACTTATGTATTTAGTTCCGGGAGACCAAGCTTCATTTAGTCCCTGGCACTTGGTACACAGCAGGCTTATATATATATATATATATATATATATATATATATATATATATATATATATATATCATGAAAAGAGAAATCACCAATGCTACAGCACAAACACACAAAAAAAAAAAAAAAAAAAAAAAAAAAAAAAAAAAAAAAAAAAAAAAAAAAAAAAAAGACAGAAGGAGAAAAGGAAGACTGTTTTCCTAAATTAGTGATTAATATAGACCAGCACTTGAATGAGGCCTTAACCCTACTCATCCATACAATCACATAGGTCAAACAGCATAGCCACACACAATCAACCATAAAGAATAATCCATGGACAGGCAGTCATGTCGTCAATAAGTATAAGTCGTCATTTACCGAACAATAGAAAAAATAATATAGACAAATAATTCAGAGGCAACACCCAACATAAGGGCTCATCAGGAGAATACACTGGCCTATATAGGGTTTCGCCACTCTAAATTCTCTACCCAGCACAGTGTTGTGGCTACCACAGAATATCCATGGCATCCCCGCGTCAGGTATCACCCCCAAAATACATGCCCATGAAAAAAAAAAAAAAAAAAAAAAAAAAAAACAGCAAATGTAAAACAACCAAGTAAAACCAAAACAAGCTTATCCTATTAATATATCCCTCCCTTTAGCAACAATAGGTAAACTAAATATTATAAATTTTACCAAATCACAAATACTAACACATTGCAAAAAACCTGAATGAACTAAACAATTATAGAATTCATCTTTACTTGTTTATTCTTTATGTAATCGTAACTTCTATAGGATTTTTGTTATCCTGTGAGGGGATCTACTGTGAGGAGGAAGAGGGATGAGTTTTTCCCTGCATGGGACACTTGGGTCGAAAGGCCAAAAACTTTTTTTTTTTTACAATAGAAAATGTTATTTTCTACCTTTTACATGCTTAGGGTGTTTCCAGTGATCATCTGGGTAGAAGACTCATAGTGATTGGATAATTACCGTTCCACCGAGTATCTAGATTATTCGAAGGATGTGTTAAGCAGCAATCCATATAGAATTTTCAGTATCTCGACTTTAATTTCGGCAACTTTTCTCCAGAGTATAGCTATGACTTTTAGATGGAATTAACCAAACAGTTTTTCAGTTGCAGCAAAAACTTTCAAAATCCTTTTCAATAATGTGGAAAGACACTGGAAAAAAAAACGTCAATGGAACCTTTAAATCAAACATCCTTAGTTTGAATTCCCTGGAATCTATTCATTTCTTCTCTAGACCATGATTAACGATCTCAAGTTGTATGCGCATGGTTTGCTTATTACGAAGCCTGTCAACGAGTCAATCTTTATTTATACCTTCGAAAAACTCGAGTGCGCCAAGAGAAATTATCTCTGTATATAATTGTCTTGTAAGATATCCTTACCTTTCGAAAGAACTTGGTGGATCTACCAAAAACACTCTTTTGGATTCCTTACTCTTTAAGACTCCCTCCTTTATCCCCCCAACAGATTGAAGGAATGGCTCAAATGTACAAGATAGTTATATTACCAAATTGTTTGGAGTCGATGCTATGAATGATTTTAACTTTTAAGAAGTTTAGATTGAAAACTTTTGTGAATTTTTCGGAGAACTGGCATGAGTGTACTAGGTCGTGTTTTTGCAAGTCTAAAATTTTTCATTTCTTTGATGGAGTTGTAATAAAACCATGTTTCCAGCTGTTAGGGAATTTGTCAAATTTGCAATACAATTTAACGAAGCTTGTTCTAAAGATCTGGCAATTTTATCTGAAAAGGTTTTAATTGAATATTTTGGGTAATCCGGTGTTTGATTTCCCGTTTATTTGTGTTGCGAGAGCAACACTTTGGTTTTGTCCCGTTTTTTTTTTCTATGACGCCGATCTCAGCTTATTCCTGGAAACTGGCAAGGGTCTAACCTGTGCGGTTTTTACGGAAAGTGTGGACCTCAGGCCGGATTGATGAATATGACATTACATTTTGGGAAGCTCTGCAGAACTCTTGCCTGGGGCCAAAAAGGATGGTTTTTGCTTCTCCACGAGCCAGAGCCTATGGTGTGTGAAGTGAAGTTATATATCCTATGTCACGAGAGGAGTATCTGCAGTTGTGCAGCCAAGCTTTCGTTTCATCGAACCATGTTTCTGCTTTCGAGTGGAAAGCTCCGTTCGAGCAGGCAACCAGACAGGCACCACTTTCAAATTGAAGATAAACTAAAATCTATAAGTGTTAAATATATGCGACAGTTACCCGGCCCCACAGCCAATTTATCTTCTTTGAGTGATAAATAGAAAAATTTACTGAAGCAAAAATGTGGCATTTTTCCACGGGTCCGAAAGTGCTACCATCTATTGTTTCTACCCATTTCTGTTCGTGATTTCAGCTGAGTTTATCATTCGGTTTTTCGGACTTGGGATTGCGGTAGGGAAATGGTATCAGATGTGCCTAATAAACTTTAAAAGTTCTCTCATTGCTAAAGAAATTTGGAGCTTATCCTTTGCTCCTTTCTAAGTGGTGACGTTAGAAAGTTGACCTACGGCAAAAAAAAATAATCATCTTTTGAACTAAGACAGATAGAACTTTTTTCGACGGCAATCGATAGCTCTTGATAAGCTGATCAAAGTATATGACATCCATTTTTTGGTACAAAAATTTCTTCATGAGGTATACCAGTTTGAAAGTTTCAAGGGGCTGACAACTTCAGTAGTAAGGTACACACTGAAACGAAATCTAGGCCGATAAAATTGTGAGACATATAGAGGACTTGTAAGCAACAGTCGGCTGTTAGGCAATAATCACCTTCGGCAATGAGGGGTTAGCAACTTTTGCTAGTTGGTGTATCTATTATTTGCTTCCACTGCAATTTGGTTCCAATTTGGCAAGACACGAAGGGGATTTATAAGTAAGAATCGGTTCACTTTGGGCGAGAAACAGCTGTTAACTCATAATCATCTTCGGCAATGAGGGATTTGCCACTTTTGCTAGTTGGTGTACCTATTATTTGTTTCCGGTGTATTTGATGGTTAAACCAATTTGGTTTCAGTGGTAAGACATGTAGGGGACTTGTAAGTAATAATCAGCTGTTGGGCTACAATCATCTTCAGCGATGAGGGTTTGCAACTTTTGCTAGTTGGTGTACCCATTTATTTGTTTCCTGTGAACTTGATGTCTATCATGGGAGAGGGACTTGTAAGTACGAATCCGTTCACTTTGAGCTAGCAAATTGGTGCACATTGTATTCGATCTCTTTAAATCTGACAGAATTAAGTGTTTACGCAACGGATACAAAAGATAACGTAAAACAATGAGGTAGTTTCGTAATAATTAGTTTCACCTATGGTATTTTAATCCTGAAAAGTTACGGATAACTTTATAATACCAACTAGATTATATAAGATATTGTTCCAAGTTTTCATCCGTCTCGATGTCTACGATTGAAAAGGATAAAGTTCAACTGGCTGCAAAGTCAATTTAGTCCCTTCTTTCGATATTATTTTGTAGTTGTTGTTTTTTCAACGCTGAGAAATAGTCTTTGGTAATGTGATAACTGATTGCGTTCTTGTTTGAACATACCGTTTTAGAAACTTCGATAGGCTGACAACTTCATCATTTAACCGATAGTGAAGAAACAAGCACAAGCGAGAATGTAAAACAATGAGATAGTTTCGTAATAATTAATGGAATGTCATCTATGGTATTTCGATCCTGAAAAGTTAGGGATAGCTTTATAATACCAACTAGATTATATAAGATATTGTTCCGAGTTTTCATCCGTCACGATGTCTACGGTTGAAAAGGATAAAGTATAACTGGCTACAAAGTCAATTTAGTCCCTTCTTTCTATACTATTTTGTTGTTGTTTTTTCAACGCTGAGGAATAGCCTTTGGTCATGTGATTACTGATCGACAGCGAAGAAACAAAGCCAAAGTGTTGCTCTCGCAACACTTTAGTCGGCGAAGCCGGACAAAGGTTGCCGCAACACTTCACTTTGCTCGGGCAACGTAGGTCTATTTTTTTGTATAATATAAGATGAAGAAAGATCTCCCCATATTTCTTTAATTTTGCTGTACCATAGTTCGAAGGCATGGCTAGGGTTGGTGGTGACCGGGGATAAATTAATTAGAGTCTGACAAATTTCATCAAAGTGGGCGACCCCATCGACGATGCCAGGGGTAGCTACCCCAGTTAACCCCCCCCCCCTTTACGACTACGTCACTGCTTGTACAGTGACGTACAAGTGTTAACTTAAAGCCTTTTTTCCGTGTGTCAAACTAAAGAACACATGAACAAAACATAGCTTTAAAAGATTGTTTCGTTAACTAGATTTAAAGGGCAAGGACTACATTCAATTTTTTTCCTTAACAAAATGTTTACATTGTTTCTTTTTTGCTCATTACCAGAGAAACTCCTTCGCTTCCCGATCTAATTTGATCAGCGCCATATAATCCTGTTTTTTTTTGCTATTTCATTAAGTAAAATTTTCAAACAGTTCGTGGAAACAAACCGTAATTAAGAGCGACCCGGCTCAATAGTAACTGAAACTCCAAAAACAGAATTTTGGTACCAATAGTTACATCAAAACAATTGTATTCTTATTCTGGTTTTAGATAAGTTTCATCAAGTTTAATCTTACCCATCAAAAGTTAAGAGCCTGAGAAAATTTACCTTATTCTAGAAAATAGGGGGAAACATACCAAAAAGTCATAGAATTTTAACGGAATTCAAACCATCAGATTCAGCTTATCAGAACCCTACTGTAGAAGTTTTAAGCTCCTATGTTCAAAAATGTGGAATTTTGCATTTTTTTTGCCAGAAGACAGATCACGGATGCGTGTTTATTTGTTTGTTGTTTTTTTTCCAAGGGTGATCGTATCAACCCAGTGGTCCTAAAATGCCGCAAGAGGGCTTATTCTAACGGAAATTAAAAGTTCTATTGCCCTTTTTAAGTGACCGAAAAATTGGAGGGCAACTAGGACCCCTCCCACGCTCATTATCTTCCCAAAGCCATTGGATCGAAATTTTGAGATAGCCATTTTGTTCAGCATAGTCGAAAAACTTACTAACTATGTCTTTGGGGACGACTTAATCCCCAACAGTCCTCGAGGGAGTGGCTGCAAGTTACAAACTTTGACCATTGTTTACATACAATATTGGTTATTGGGAAGTGTATGACGTTTTCAAGGGGACTTTCGTGTTGGGGGGAGGGGGTTAAGTGGGAGGATCTTTCTATGGATGAATTTATCATAAGGGAAAAGAATTTCCATGAAGGGGGCGCAAGATTTTCTAGTATTATTAAAAAAAAAACAATGAGAAGAAAATAAATAAAAAAAATTTCAACTGGAAGTATGGAGCAGCATTAAACCTTAAAACGAAAAGAAATTATTACGTATATAAGGGCATTCGTCTCCTCCTTAATGCCTCGCTCTTTACGCTAAAGTAGTTTTAGTAATTTACACTATTTTTTCTACGGCCTTTGTGATTCAGGGGGTCATTCTTAAAGAATTGGGACAAAATTCGAGCTTTAGTATAAAGAGCGAGGAATTGACGAGGGGGCGAACCCCCCTCATATACGTAATAAAAATATACAAATATAGAAGTTCGTTACGTAAGTTACGTATACTTAATACTAATAAAACCGTTCGTAAAAAAAAATAAAAAGTTCTAGTTGCGTTTTTCAGTAGCCGAAAATTGGAGGGCAACTAGGCCTCCTCCCCAACCCCTTTTTAATCAAAACTATGAGAAAACCATTTAGCAAAAAGAAAAAAAATAATGTGCAAATTGCTTTTTAATTATTCAAGTGCGGTCTTAAAATGTCTTTTTAGTATCTCATCCAAAAAAAATACCCACCCCATACATTTTTGAGATATGATCTACGCTCCCCCCTTATGTTTCGTGAAATGATTCTACTACTTAAATAAGGTAGTTGTTAGTTCAATATGTCCCCAGTGCTGTTCAAGTTGCTCTGTTATAGATCCATCGATACTAGTATGTTGAAAAAGAAGACGTTTTAATCAAAAGCCCGTGAATACCTATTATATATGACACAATAAAAGAACATTTTATACATTTATTGATGGAAGTAGATGGCGTTAATTTAAAATTTTTATGAATATAATTCCTTAAATCAAGGAAAACGACAATATTTTCCGCTGCTGTTTCAGGGCTTTCGCTTTACATAGATATGAATGTGCAACAAGTATATTCGTAGGAAAATTGGCAACATTCGATTACCAGTTCGTTTCATATTGCACGACAATGGATGTTGTATCTTTGTGAGTTCAGTAAAGGCTTTGTTCGATATCTGGAAAGAAATCCCTGGATCTTTCCAGAGAAATCTCTAATTCCTGAAAAATATCTGGTCTTAAGGCTAAGCAATGTATTGAATGTTAAAAAAAGACAAACATCTCTTTAGGGTATTTTAAAGGTGACAGTAAAATGAGATTTGTCCAGGAGCCTCTTCTAACGATATTTTATACACTTCTCCAACCCATATAAAACTGTGCAACTTTCACATACTTTAATTGACCTTTAAAGTTTCTACGATCTTGGGGAGGGGGCACATCGCCCTAGAATATATAACTACATTCTCCGACTGGAAAAATTACAGAAATGAAAATTCAACTTGGTTTCCAAAAATAAAAAAAGAAAGATACGAATAACAGATGTCATCTAGTTATTTTACTGCAAAACCTTAAGATGTACGTCTTTTTCTAATTTTAGTTTGCATGCTAAGCTGATTATTGTGCTAGTGTTATAAGATTTTGATTCAATTGAGTAGTACTATTCTCTCCGTGGCACTAATGGCGACTAGACTCTCTGGGTGGACTGTTTGAGGCCCTCGTAGTTCAAGCTCTAAATATTTCTAAGCTAAAGCGCCAAACAGCCTATATTTCTCTTCAATTTCCTATCTTCTTTGAGCACTATCAGCGACTACAGAATTTAAAGCAACAAAATAGTATAGGCTTACCTCCATTTGAGATTTAGTATTTTATTATAAAAACAACAATTTCAACATTTTTGGCAATATTTTACGTGCCAAAATTTACAGTATGAATAGTATTTGATAATTTTGGACAGAAAAGTAATTGTCGGTCAACTTTCAGTTTTTTTTTGTTTTTTTTTTAATTATCAACCAGTTTTTTTGTCATTATAAAGTGATTTCGTTTTCCGTTTTTAATGATGGCTCCCTGAAAAAAAAAACAAAAAACATCCACTTTTTGCTCTAAATAAATGTTGAAGACGAGGTGCGATTTTTTGATGTATTATTGGATATATTATTCAAGTGAAATACTGTGGTTTCAAGTTTAAAATACCACAAGAGTAATTTACTAGGGCTTTCACCTTAGAACGCTTGTTGTCATGACGTCGTATTTTCAGTTTTTCTTCTTTTTTTTTGTATTTTCCGGTTATGTCCTTTCTGATTGTTCTAAAACTATTATTAATTTTTACGTCTCGGGCTTTATTAGTTTAGCTTACTTTCCGTACAAACGATAAAGTGTACACACCAGCACAAATTCAAACCCTTGATCTGGTATATATAGAGTAAAAAAGATTATTATGTGTTTATTTACCTATTGTTGTGATTGCTTTATTTATTAGCTAGAGCGGAAATTTTATTATAAGTATTTGTATCAATAAAGGTTTAATTTATCTAACTGCAATGGCCTTTAGGCCTTTTTTCAACAGAATATCACCAAATTACGCGTTTGACATCTATCTTGTCAACTGCTCAATTTATTTGAATTCTATTCATACAAAATACATAATTGGAAGGGCAAGAAACACACATTTACCTTAAAAAAACGCTAACTTTTTTCTATGTTTTGTAAAAATTTTGTTGCAATGTCTTGATCCTTGAAGCTGAACAAAAATTTTGTAGGCTTGGGTTTATCTTCTGCCTTGTCACTGATTGGAGGATTTGGAATGCACCATAAGCTCACACTTTTCTTGTCTAAAATCGAAATGTTTAGTTGAACTTATTATCGTCTAAACTCAAAAGAAGAAAAGTTTAGTAGAAAGAGAAAGTGCATGAGAATTTATAGCACATCAAAGGTTCCTTCAAGAATGATGGAGATCTTCGAAAATAGTCTTTATTTTCTAAGAAAACATTCCGAGCCGTAGTATGCCTTGTTCCAAGTAAGTTTTTTTTCATAACGAACTCTGTATCCACATAACAACTGAGGTTATCTACCTCCAGGATTTTAAATAGTCAGAAATCTAAAGACGTTAGAAGTAGAAGCAGGGAGAGAAAGAGAGAGACCTAAAGAATAATTTCCTTTTTTCTAGAGAAGCCTCTTGATAAATCAAATTAGTCCAACAAGTCTTTAGATGAACTGAGAAGTAAGAAGTTTTGAGCCTTAGCAGATGTCCAAGACTAAAATGATGATAATTTTTGTTATAAACGGCATAAGGTTAAATCCATGCTGCTAAACACATACGACAAGGAGAGAGAGGGGGAGCGGGGAAGGCATTATCCCCATGATTTCCTATTTTTTTGAACAATTTTCCTCTTTTATTAAATTTTAGCCTCTTCCAAAACAAATTCATCCGCAGGTACTGACTCTTGCTTAATAACTTTATTTTGTTTCCTGTTCTGTTTTTGTATCATCTGTCTTCATTTTTTTTACTGATAAAACCGGTAAAAGTTTTAACCAGAAAACTGCACAATTTAAAACCGGTAAAAGTTTTAACCAGAAAACTGCACAAGGGATAGAAGAGAACTTTTGAAGAGTATTGAATATCATCCCGGCGAGCACAATTTATTTCAAAATATGTCACAAGTCATTACTTGTGAAATATCAAACCTAAAACTAAGGTCTGTCAATATCATACCTTTTGCGCCAGTTATTGGTTATGTTTTAGGAGATGAAAATGCCAACTGTCGAGTTATATTGGTTATACTGCCTTATTCAAGAGACACAATCAGGGTGAAACAATTTCCAGCACTACTGAAGAAGGTGATCGTCTCGTGAAAGCAAAATTGTCCGACTTGTTTATTCGTAAAAGTTGGTTTTTAAATAAGTTAAGGGCACTGTTCGTTGTGCGTTTAAAAAAAGTAAAATTGGATTTTATTGTTTGAATTTTTATTGATGTTTTTGACCATGAGCCTATTGAGTGAAAAATGGACCGCTTCTCTCATAAATATAAAGAGCACTCAAACTTCAATGTCAATTTTCTCGAAAACTCACTATTTGACAGTTACAGTAAAGGTTGAATTCTAAGACAATAATTTCTATTTGGATGATTCGCTTTAGGAATTTACGACTGATAGAAATTCTGTAGAGATAAATTGTATAGCGTCACATAATAGGTACTGAATTGATACTGATTTAGATTTAAAGGAACACCTTTTTTGGTGTTTTGCCTACTTAAAAAAGAAATGCTTACTTTTCTCTAATTGAGGATTTGTGTTGACAGCAAAAATATTGAGTAGGAGGTTTCCAAGAGCGTTATCAGCTCTAACAATCAACTGAACTTTGTCGTCTACATTCTTCAAGAAGAGATTGCCAATTCCTCTGCTTTTGAATTCATTTCCATCAAGGTAGAATAGCTTTGACCTGAGTAATCAATCACACGTTATTTTATTATGTAAAAGTTGATTGTTTATTTAAAAATAAGCAGCCAACTACCACTTCATTGTGCCCTGGGATGCTTTTTAAAAGAGGCATAATAATAAATAACTTCAAAACTGATGTCTTTTTCTGAACTTTGGTAAAAATAAAATAAAAAAAAGGAAATAATCATATTCGTCACTTTTTGGATGGGGTCAAACGCAGAAATGAATCTCAATATAGACATATATAACACTGTAATCGGACTGTAGTACTTGTGATCAAACTATAGTACTCTTTATCCACACACAAATTTTAATGTAAATTTTGCTATTCTTATGCAATGTATATATATATATATATATATATACTAGCTGTTGGGGTGGCGCAAAGCGCCACCCCAACACCTAGTTGGTGGGGGCGCTTCGCGCCCCCCCCAAGCCCCCCCGCGCGCGTAAGTCGTTACGCGCCATATTAGTTACGCGCCATTGTAGTTGTGTCCCTATGTCCCACCTGTGAATATAGATATATATATATATATATATATATATATCTTCTATATATATAAAAATAAGTTGTCTGTCTGTGGATGTGTGGATCAGGTGAAATCACCTGAAAAAACTGGATCAGGTGACGTCAAAACTGAAAAAACTAAAAAAAGGCAAAAACTATAAAAAAAACTAAAAACTAATAAAAAAAATAAAAAAGCTAAAAAACTAAAAAAACTAAAAAAAGGCAAAAACTACAAAAAAAAAACTAAAAACTAATAAAAAAGCTAAAAAACTAAAAAAACTAAAAAAAGGCAAAAACTACAAAAAAAAACTAAAAACTAATAAAAAAAATAAAAAAGCTAAAAAACTAAAAAAAGGTAAAAAACTAAAAAAACTAAAAACTAAAAAAAACTAAAAAAAAAGGAAAAAACTGAAAAATAAGCTAAAATAAAGGTAAAAACCAATAAAAAACTAAAAAAAAAACTGAAAAAACTAAAAAAAGGCAAAAACTACAAAAAAAACTAAAAACTAATAAAAAAAGTAAAAAACTAAAAAAACTAAAAAAACTAAAAAAACTAAAAAAAGGTAAAAAACAAAAAAAATAAAAAATAAAAAAAAAACTAAAAAAAAGGAAAAAACTGAAAAATAAGCTAAAATAAAGGTAAAAACCAATAAAAAACTAAAAAGAAAAAAAAGGAAAAAACTGAAAAAAATTTTCATCTAAAAAACTAAAAAAACTAAAAAAGGTAAAAACTAAAAGAACTAAAAAAGAAAAAAATAAATGACGAAACTCAAAGAGAAAGCGACCAGGACAAAAGGAATGTTCGATTAGCAATCAACAAAGCACCGGGACACAGGGAGTATAAATGACGACCAGGACATAAGTAAAAAAAAAACTATCTATATATATAAAAATAAGTTGTCTGTGGATCTGTGGATCGTGGATCAGGTGACGTCACCTGAAAAAACTGGATCAGGTGACGTCAAAACTGAAAAAACTAAAAAAAGGCAAAAACTACAAAAAAAAACTAAAAACTAATAAAAAAAATAAAAAAGCTAAAAAACTAAAAAAAACTAAAAAAAGGCAAAAACTACAAAAAAACTAAAAACTAATAAAAAAGCTAAAAAACTAAAAAAACTAAAAAAAAGGCAAAAACTACAAAAAAACTAAAAACTAATAAAAAATAAAAGTAAAAAAGCTAAAAAACTAAAAAACTAAAAAACTAAAAAAGGTAAAAAACTAAAAAACTAAAAACTAAAAAAAACTAAAAAAAAGGAAAAAACTGAAAAATAAGCTAAAATAAAGGTAAAAACCAATAAAAAACTAAAAAAAAACTGAAAAAAACTAAAAAAAGGCAAAAACTACAAAAAAACTAAAAACTAATAAAAAAAAGTAAAAAACTAAAAAACTAAAAAAAGATAAAAAACTAAAAAAAATAAAAAATAAAAAAAAAACTAAAAAAAAAGGAAAAAACTGAAAAATAAGCTAACATAAAGGTAAAAACCAATAAAAAACTAAAAAGAAAAAAAGGAAAAAACTAAAAAAAATTTTCATCTAAAAAACTAAAAAAAATAAAAAAGGTAAAAACTAAAAGAACTAAAAAAGAAAAAAAATAAATGACGACACTCAAAGAGAAAGCGACCAGGACAAAAGGAATGTTCGATTAGCAATCAACAAATCACCGGGACACAGGGAGTAAAAATGACGACCAGGACATAAGTAAAAAAAAAAATTAACAAAACTAAAAAGAAGGTAAAAACTACAAAAAAACTAAAAAGAAAAAAAAAACAAAAAACTAATAAAAAAACTAAAAAATCTAAAAAAAAGAAAAAAAAACTAAAAACTAATAAAAAAAAAAGCTAAAAAACTAAAAAAACTAAAAAAACTAAAAAAAGGTAAAAAACTAAAAAAACTAAAAACTAAAAAAAAAATCAAAAAAAAAGGAAAAAACTGAAAAATAAGCTAAAATAAAGGTAAAAACCAATAAAAAACTAAAAAAAACTGAAAAAACTAAAAAAAGGCAAAAACTACAAAAAAACTAAAAACTAATAAAAAAAAGTAAAAAACTAAAAAACTAAAAAAACTAAAAAAACTAAAAAAAGGTAAAAAACTAAAAAAAATAAAAAATAAAAAAAAAACTAAAAAAAAAAGGAAAAAACTGAAAAATAAGCTAACATAAAGGTAAAAACCAATAAAAAACTAAAAAGAAAAAAAGGAAAAAACTAAAAAAAATTTTCATCTAAAAAACTAAAAAAAAATAAAAAAGGTAAAAACTAAAAGAACTAAAAAAGAAAAAAAAAAATGACGACACTCAAAGAGAAAGCGACCAGGACAAAAGGAATGTTCGATTAGCAATCAACAAATCACCGGGACACAGGGAGTAAAAATGACGACCAGGACATAAGTAAAAAAAAAAATTAACAAAACTAAAAAGAAGGTAAAAACTACAAAAAAACTAAAAAGAAAAAAAAAACTAAAAACTAATAAAAAAACTAAAAAATCTAAAAAAAAGAAAGATACAAATGACGACCGGGACACAGGGAATATAAATGACGACCGGGACACAGGGACACAACTACAACGGGGACACCGGGGGAAACAGGGGGATGTAAATGACGACCGGGACACCGGGACAGGGAATGGTCGATTAGCAATCACCATCAACAAAGCTCAAGGGCAATCATTAGAATCATGAGGTATAGATCTGAATACAGATTGTTTTCTCATGGACCATTATATGTTGCATGTTCAAGAGTCGGTAAACCTGACAATCTATTTATATGCAAAGACAATGGGACAGCAAAGAATGTTGTATATTCGCAAGTTTTACGTAGTTAAAACCATATATATATATATATATATATATATATATATATATATATATATATATATATATATATATATATATATATATATTCACAGGTGGGACATAGGGACACAACTACAATGGCGCGTAACTATTATGGCGCGTAACGACTTACGCGCGCGGGGGGGCTTGGGGGGGGCGCGAAGCGCCCCCACCAACTAGGTGTTGGGGTGGCGCGAAGCGCCACCCCAACAGCTAGTATATATATATATATATATATATATATATATATATATATATATATAAATATATATATATATATATATATATATATATATATATATATATATATATATATATATGTTTTTAACTACGTAAAACTTGCGAATATACAACATTCTTTGCTGTCCCATTGTCTGTGCATATAAATAGATTGTCAGGTTTACCGACTCTTGAACATGCAACATATAATGGTCCATGGGAAAACAATCCGTATTCAGATCTATACCTCATGATTCTAATGATTGCCCTTGAGCTTTGTTGATGGTGATTGCTATCCCCCTGTGCACCCCGGCGTCCCCTTTGTAGTTATGTCCCTGTGTCCCGGTCGTCATTTATATTCCTTGTGTCCCGGTCGTCATTTGTGTCCCGGTGTTCCAGTCTGTGATTTCTCTTTGAGTGTCCCGGGCGTCATTTATATTCCTTGTGTCCCGGTGTCCCGGTCGTCATTTATATCCCCCTGTGCCCCCCGGCGTCCCCATTGTAGTTGTGTCCCTGTGTCCCGGTCGTCATTTATATTCCCTGTGTCCCGGTCGTCATTTGTATCCCGGTGTCCCGGTCTGTATATACATTCGTTTTTTAGTTTTGTTTTTCTCCTTTATTTTTTTCCTTTTTTCTTTTTTTTTCTTTTTTAGTTTATTTAGATTTTTAGATTTTTTAGTTTTTTTATTAGTTTTTAGTTTTTTTGTAGTTTTTACCATTTTTTTACTTTTTTATATTTATTAATATTTTTTTAGTTTTCTTTTTCTCTTATTTTTCAGTTTTTTCCTTTTTTTTAGTTTTTTCTTTTTTAGTTTTTAGTTTTTTTTTGTTTTTTACCTTTTTTTAGTTTTTTTAGTTTTTTAGCTTTTTTAGTTTTTTTTATTAGTTTTTAGTTTTTTTTTAGTTTTTGCCTTTTTTTAGTTTTTTTTTAGTTTTTAGTTTTTTACCTTTTTTTTTAGTTTTTTTTTAGTTTTTTAGCTTTTTTAGTTTTTTTTCTTTTTAGTTTTTTTTGTAGTTTTTCCCTTTTTTAGTTTTTTTTTCTTCTTTTGTATTAGTGTGAAATAATTCAGACGTCATATGCGGACAAACACGACGTCACTCGACAGACAGACAGACAGACATAACCCACAAACAACTTATTTTTATATATATTTATTCATATTTTTTTAGTTTTCTTTTTCTCTTTTATTTTTCAGTTTTTTCCTTTTTTTTTAGTTTTTTTCTTTTTTAGTTTTTAGTTTTTTTTTTAGTTTTTTACCTTTTTTTAGTTTTTTTAGTTTTTTTAGTTTTTTAGTTTTTTTATTAGTTTTTATTTTTTTTGTAGTTTTTGCCTTTTTTTATTTTTTTATTTTTTTCAGTTTTTTTTAGTTATTAGATTTTTACCTTTTTTTAGTTTTTTTTTAGTTTTTTAGCTTTTTTAGTTTTTTTTTCTTTTTAGTTTTTTTTGTAGTTTTTACCTTTTTTAGTTTTTTTCTTCTTTTGTATTAGTGTGAAATAATTCAGACGTCATATGCGAACAAACATGACGTCACCTGATCCATCCACAGATCCACACACAGACAACTTATTTTTATATATATAGATATATATATATATATCTATATATATAAAAATAAGTTGTCTGTGTGTGGATCTGTGGATCAGGTGACGTCATGTTTGTTCGCATATGACGTCTGAATTATTTCACACTAATACAAAAGAAGAAAAAAACTAAAAAAGGTAAAAACTACAAAAAAAAACTAAAAAGAAAAAAAAACTAAAAAAGCTAAAAAACTAAAAAAAACTAAAAAAAAGGTAAAAATCTAATAACTAAAAAAAAAACTGAAAAAAATAAAAAAGGCAAAAACTACAAAAAAAAATAAAAACTAATAAAAAAACTAAAAAAGCTAAAAAACTAAAAAAACTAAAAAAACTAAAAAAAACTAAAAAAAGGTAAAAAACTAAAAACTAAAAAAGAAAAAAACTAAAAAAAAAGGAAAAAACTGAAAAATAAAAGAGAAAAAGAAAACTAAAAAAATATGAATAAATATATATAAAAATAAGTTGTTTGTGGGTTATGTCTGTCTGTCTGTCTGTCGAGTGACGTCGTGTTTGTCCGCATATGACGTCTGACTTATTTCACACTAATACAAAAGAAGAAAAAAAACTAAAAAAGGTAAAAACTACAAAAAAAACTAAAAAGAAAAAAAACAAAAAAAGCTAAAAAACTAAAAAAAACTAAAAAAAAGGTAAAAAACTAAAAACTAAAAAAAACTGAAAAAACTAAAAAAAGGCAAAAACTAAAAAAAAACTAAAAACTAATAAAAAAACTAAAAAAGCTAAAAAACTAAAAAAACTAAAAAAAGGTAAAAAACAAAAAAAAACTAAAAAAGAAAAAACTAAAAAAAAAAGGAAAAAACTGAAAAATAAGAGAAAAAGAAAACTAAAAAAATATTAATAAATATAAAAAATATAAATATAAATATAATATAAATTAGCAATCAACAAAGCACCGAGACACAAATGACGACCGGGACACAGGGAGTATAAATGACGACCAGGACATAAGTAAAAAAAAAACTAAACAAACTAAAAAAATGGTAAAAACTACAAAAAAACTAAAAACTAATAAAAAAACTAAAAAATCTAAATAAACTAAAAAAGAAAAAAAAGAAAAAAGGAAAAAAATAAAGGAGAAAAACAAAACTAAAAAACGAATGTATATACAGACCGGGACACCGGGATACAAATGACGACCGGGACACAGGGAATATAAATGACGACCGGGACACAGGGACACAACTACAATGGGGACGCCGGGGGGCACAGGGGGATATAAATGACGACCGGGACACCGGGACACAAGGAATATAAATGACGCCCGGGACACTCAAAGAGAAATCACAGACTGGAACACCGGGACACAAATGACGACCGGGACACAGGGAATATAAATGACGACCGGGACACAGGGACATAACTACAAAGGGGACGCCGGGGTGCATAGGGGGATATATAAATGACGATGGCGACTCAGGGAATGGTCGATTAGCAATCACCATCAACAAAGCTCAAGGGCAATCATTAGAATCATGAGGTATAGATCTGAATACGGATTGTTTTCCCATGGACCATTATATGTTGCATGTTCAAGAGTCGGTAAACCTGACAATCTATTTATATGCACAGACAATGGGACAGCAAAGAATGTTGTATATTCGCAAGTTTTACGTAGTTAAAAACATATATATATATATATATATATATATATATATATATATATATATATATATATATATATATATATATATATATATATATATATATATATATATATATATATATATATATATATATATATATATATCTATATTCACAGGTGGGACATAGGGACACAACTACAATGGCGCGTAACGACTTACGCGCGCGGGGGGGCTTGGGGGGGGCGCGAAGCGCCCCCACCAACTAGGTGTTGGGGTGGCGCGAAGCGCCACCCCAACAGCTAGTATATATATATATATATATATATATATATATATATATATATATATATATATATATATATATATATATATATATATATTTATATATATATATACTAGCTGTTGGGGTGGCGCTTCGCGCCACCCCCAACACCTAGTTGGTGGGGCGCTTCGCGGCCCCCCAAGCCCCCCCGCGCGCGTAAGTCGTTACGCGCCATATTAGTTACGCGCCATTGTAGCTGTGCCCCTGTGTCCCACCTGTGAATATAGATAGATTTATATATGTGTTTCAAACTACGTAAAAATTGCGAATATACAACATTCTTGGCTTTCCCATTGTCTGTGCATATACAAAGCCGTATGTACTAATAATGACGTCATATGCAAACGCTCTTTTTACAAACAAACAAGCATGCATACACACAACTCGTTTTTATATAGATAGATAGATACAATACAAATTAACTGCGTAAAACTTGCGAATATACAACATTCTTCGCTGTCCAATTGTCGCTGTATATAAATAGATTGTCAGGTTTACCGACCCTCGAACATGCAACGTACAATTGTCCATGGGAAAAACAATCAGTATTAAGATCTATACCACATTTTTCTAATGAATGACCTAGAGCTTTGTTAATGGTGATTGCAAATGCTAATCGAATTGGGAATTGCAATCTTTTAAAGTGAAAAGGCAGATCCGTTGGACTCATGGGAATGCGAGGAATAAGAACAGCCTCACCCTCAAAAGGCCCTGTCAAGATTGTGGCCTCTATTAGGTTTTCCATTGTTTTTTTTACGGCAAGTCGCGTGCCATTGCAAAGCTTTGGTGGGTTGATATTTCTTAAAAGTATTGTTGGTACGCCTATTTTTAGTTGTAGCACGTGTGGTGGAAACCCTGAAAGATCCACGGAATTTAAAAATTCAGATGGATAATTAACCGCTTCATTTGGTTCCAAAACTGTGTCGACTGACTTGTAAAGGACTGCCTGGTCTCGAATCTTGGTCAAAACAATATTGTTGATTTCGTGGACGTCTATATTTTTGGGTGCGAGAATCGCTCTTTCACTTAGCATTTATTATTTTTATAATTTTTTAGAATATTTGGAAATACTTTTTCAATCAATTCATTTTTGGACGTCACTAAATTACAGAAATCAGCAGGTAGTTGTATACGTCCTGAAATTGAGTCTACTGGGAGCTTTCCGTTTCCAATTGCCAGCAATTGATCTGAAAATGTTTGACCAGAGTCATCGTTTTGCAATCGGACACGCATATTTAAATTAGAATTTTTCAGGCAAGCATTCATTTCGTCTGCAGGAGTTGATCTAGGTATTATAAGTAATGTTTGCCTGAAATCTCCCGCAAGCAATATTAATGTGCTGCCAAAGGGTTTCGACTTCCCTCGCAAATCTTTCAAGCATTGATCCAGAGCCTCGAGCGATTTTTTGTGTGCCATTGTGCACTCATCCCAAATAATGAGTTTGCATTGCTGCAATACTTTACCTATCCCAGATGATTTGGAAATATTGCACGTGGGAGTTTCTGTAGAATGCAAATTCAGAGGCAATTTCAAAGCGGAATGAGCAGTTCTTCCACCAGGCAGCAATGTTGCGGCACAAACGTTTTACCAGTACCTCCTGACGCATCCAAAAAGAAAATTTCTCCAACTATGTTATCGACACAATGCATTATCGTATCATAAATGTCTTTTTGTTCCGACGTTAACTTGGAAATGTTATTTTGTACATATGACAATAGATCACTCGTACTGTAATTTTGTTCACGATCCAATTCTACACATGTCGAAACAGCAGCGATACGGTTAGGTGAAGGCATTCCCAAATCCTGAAGAGGTTTGTTTGCCATACGAACGCACAAATCTTCTATAATAACTAAAGTGTAGTTATAAATTTCTGATGTAAAATCAAAAGTCATATCTGACGTCTCTAACTGTTTTCGATGGAGTACATCTTCGGACATTTTTGACTTATATTTTTCCCATAACTCTGTAGGAGCTGATGGAGAGCAAGTTGTTAAAATGATGCCAAACAATGCACGAATTTGACTTGGGGTTGACGTTTCGCGCGCGTCATTGATGCAGTTATCCCGGTGTTGGTCATTCTCCAATAAATTCAGAGCTTGGCATGCACTACGGTAAGTGTCATGTATAGTACCGTTTGCAGTTCTCAAATACTCAAAGGATGTCGGACCGGGTACATTCACCAAAAGCAGGCGTAGAAAGAAACATTCATGTTGATTGGGGTGAACGGTGTAGAGTCTTCCTATCGTGGTATCTTTGAAGATGGTAGGTTGGCCGTCGACTGACTTACCCTGTTTTCGACGTTCAAATACTTTATTTTTAGTATTCCACGTTTAATACGAAGGCACTTCAGTATACAGCAGTATCTTGAGCATATTCATGCATATGACGGGGACTGCCAGCATATGACGAAGGTAAAATTGTTAATCTTCCAACGTTTGTGGTATTACCGTCATTTATAACTGCATCTCGCAAATGAATGTATTGTTCAGAGCGGAGCTTGGTCTGATTCAGGCGGATATATAGCAAACGTTCTGATTCAATTTTAGCATACATATCAACGACGAATTGGTGAAACAATTCACGGCATTTTAAAATATAATTTTCTTCATCCTGCCGAATCATTAGTCTATAGGAATAATAATGCATTGCACTGCATTTCTTATTCATTTCTTTGTTAGTGGCTGGATTCATCAATTTAATATTAAAGTGATAGCCATCGGCTCCATCCCAAAAAATGATAGGATATTGTAGGGCATCTTAGCATCGATGAGTTTCAGCAATTCTAAACAACTGAGCGTTTCGCTTATGAAGAATAATATCTCGAGGTAAAAACTGATCACCGACCATAACGATTGCCACTTCGTCGATAGTTGGAGCATTGTATCTACGCACATGTTGGCCAGGAGGCGTTTTGTCAGCAGAAATAACAATTTTATGCGTATCAGTAGACATCAAATCGATGGCTGTTTTGAACAGACGCACTAAATTATTATTTTCGTGGAAAAGATGTTGCAATTGGGAAACGATTGTCCTTTCAACGTTGGGAGAAATTTCGCAACGTGCATTCAATTCAGAATTTCTATCACTGATGAAGTACAGTTGTAAAAATTTATGATTCTCGCCTGAGAATGGTAGAAGGGACCCTGCTCTATGATAAATTTGCCCTTTTACTTTGAAAGTAGACATAAATTGATCTGGATTTTCGATTTGGGCTCCAAACGACGTCATTTGGAAACATGAGTTGTATTTTCTGATTTGTGACAAAAGGCCTTGCAATAGGGACAAATTTTAGACATTGTCCCGATTTGAACACATCTACTCAAGCTATAATTATCGACTGGGCTGTACCTGAATGCCAGGCGATAACTTTCAGGTTGCTCTGATTCCTCGGCACGCTTTCTTTTCTTACTTTCTCTATCAACAGAAAGCCTGATCTCTTGCTGTTCTTGTGATTCCTCGGCACGCCTTCTTTTTTCACTTTCTCTTTTAGCAGCAAGTCTGGTTTCATGGTGCTCTGGTAGTTCCTCGGCACGCCTTCTTTTTTCACTTTCTCTTTTAGCAGAAAGTCTGCTTTCGCGTTGCTCTGGTAGTTCCTCGGCACGCTTTCTGTTCTTTCTTTCTCTATCAGCCTCAAGCCTGTTTCCTTGCTGTTCTTTTGATTCCTCGGCACGCTGTCTTAAATATCTTTAATGACGTCACCGTCATAACAAAAATGACGACAACTAACTTCATGAAGTCAGTCAACACACAAACATGACGTCACTTGACAGACACATCCACAGACAACTTATTTTTATATATCTAATCTATATATATAAAAATAAGTTGTCTGTCTGTCAGGTGACGTCATGTTTCTGTGTCGACTTACGTCATGAAGTTAGTTGTCGTCATTTTTGTTATGACGATGACGTCATTAAAGGTATTTAAGACATTCGTTCACGGAAAAATGTTTAATTGTAAAATGACTGAAGAACCTACAATGGCAACAGCCGAGGAAGCTGCTCAAAGAGTCTATGCCAAAAAACTTGCTGCTGATAAAGTAAGAAAAGAAAGCGTGCCGAGGAATCAAAAGAACGCAAAACCGCGCAGTTAGATGAAAATCCACCTGGACAGCGAGAGTCAAAACATATCAAAACTGAAAATGATAGCGATGATGATTGGGTTTGGGATTTTGACTTGGATAAGGTCAAGAAAGAGAAAACTGAAAAAAGAAAAAAGGTAAAAAACTAAAAAAAACTAAAAAGAAAAAACACTCAAAGAGAAATTACAGACTGGGACGCCCGGACACAAATCACGACCGGGACACAGGGAATATAAATGACGACCGGGACACAGGGAAACAACTACAACGGGGACGCCGGGGGCACAGGCGGGATATATAAATGACGACCGGGACACAGGGATTGTTCGAATAGAAATTACAGACCGGGACACAAATGACGACCGGGACACAGGGAATATAACTGACCACCGGGACACTCAAAGAGAAATTACAAACTGGGACACCGGGACACAAATGACGACAGGGACACAGGGAATATAAATGACGACCGGGACACAGGCACACATTATTAGAATAATGAGGTATAGATCTGAATACGGATTGTTTTTCCCATGGACAATTAGATGTTGCATGTTCAAGAGTCAGTAAACCTGACAATCTATTTATATGCACAGACAATGGGACAGCGAAGAATGTTGTATATTCGCATGTTTTACGTATTTAAAAACATATATTTATATCTATCTCTATTCAGAGGTGGGACACAGGGACACAACTACAATGGCGCGTAACGACTTACGCGCGCGGGGGGGGGGGGGGCGCGAAGCGCCCCACCAACTAGGTGTTGGGGTGGCGCGAAGCGCCACCCCAACAGCTAGTATAGATATATATATATATATATATATATATATATATATATATATATATATATTTATATATTTGGTTTTCTGTTTCTAAACTTTTTCTTCGACTTCAGTTGATTATGTAGGAGCAGATAATTTAATGTAACTTTTATTCTTATTTTACAACAACAGAAGAGAGAATAATGAGGACTTTTTTCCCAAGACAGTGAACCAACAAAACCTATTTGAATATTTCGGCCCTATATCTAAGGGCCGTCTTCAGCAAAGAAGATAATAAAAATAAAACACTTACAATAAAAACAAGCCTAATCCCAAAAGAACTACAAGATTAGCTGCAGAGAAGGCAAATATCGCAATAAGAAATTATTCCAATTTTTAATAGATACAGTTAGTTCAATGAATGAACCTTTTTAGCTTGTAAAATGTTAGCTTTTATCACACAGTCTTGGCTGAACTTTTCGTTAAGAAGTAATGATGCCAAGGCTATCTTAAAAAAAAAGAATGGATTTATAACCGAAAACTTTTATTGTAAGTGTTTTATTGTTTATTATTTTCTTTGCTGAAGACGGCCCTTAGATATAGTGCCGAAATATTCAAATAGGTTTTGTTGGTTCACTGTCTTGGGAAAAAAGTCCTCATTATTCTCTCTTCTGTAGTTGTATTATGGAAAGGCAGTGTGGTCTTCGTCGTTATTTATTCTTATTTGAGTCGAACCAACATGTGCTAACCGTATACCACTTATCTTCGCTTTGTCTACAAAAATTTGAGTAAAATTATGACAAAAAAAAAAAATAGATTCTCAGATCTCATACCTTGCTTCAAAGAACGCGTCACTTTCTTTGATATCCTTCTTCTCAAAAGTTTGAGCCTTTTCTTCTTCGTCTTCTTCCTGATCAGCGGTTGCATCTGCCGTGGGTACGGAGCTGTAATATATGAAAACAAAATGATGAGTGCGGCCGTTTCAAAACGGAAGGGGGATTCTAAAATTTGTTTTGAAGGTAAGTTAAAATACAAGAAATTATATTTCAATGGATTTATATCCACAAGTGACACATGTATAATTTATGAGTACTCCACAAGAAAGCAGGAAGAACAACTAGGGGCGCCTATTGCAGAGGGGCACTAGCCCCCCTAGATTTAGAGAAACACCTTTTTCGGTGTTTTCATTGATAAATTGAAAAAATCCTCCCTTAGATTTTGAAGAACACAGTTTTTATATCTTCATTGTTCCCTGCGTATGGGGTATAATACCGGTTACGATTCGAAATGCAAGTTATCTGGTAGCCTTCAAGGACAAATTCAAAAAATAGTTTCCTTACAAAAGAATAGTATTTATATATGTGTTTTGTGTAAATAGAAAGGTTTTCGTACATGTGTGGATTTAGTGATATTAGTATAAAATAGTAATTTTAGAATACCTAGAAGAGAAGTTTACCACCTGCTCCCAACAAGCCCATGGGAGTTTTCTTAGCAGGT
This sequence comes from Artemia franciscana, assembly GCF_032884065.1. Taxonomy (NCBI): domain Eukaryota; kingdom Metazoa; phylum Arthropoda; class Branchiopoda; order Anostraca; family Artemiidae; genus Artemia; species Artemia franciscana. Next base: position 28,725,861 of record NC_088865.1, on the reverse strand, counting down.
GCAACAAAAATGTTGTGCATTTTTTTTTTGTCAAATAAAATAATCTTATCTAATGTAAAAAAAGAAAAAATCCTGGCATATTGATTGGGATAAAGTATTTCAATACCCAACTGTTTAAATACTAGTTGGCCTAATTCTAAGTACTGTATTTGGAGCCTTAGTATTTACCTAAACATGAGTTTTTTCTTATTTACATTTTGAAAAAACATAGAAATGTAAATTTATTTGGGGCACAAAACATGAACGGTATACCAGCTACAAGAATACGAGCAACCCAAGTTCATTTAGACTCTACAAGTGCAGTTAGAAATTACTAAGCTATAAAGGAGAATGACGGTGTATTTTGTTCGTAATGGAGGTAAATAAAAAAGGAGACAGCTAGAGGTTCTCAACGACGTAAAAAAAAATGACAACAATATTTCTGCGTGTATCCAACTCTAAACTATTCAAATGGTAGACAATGTGATTTATACTTTGGATAAATGAATGGGCTTGAGAGAAGGGCTGCTTGCCCTCCAATCTCTTATTACTCCTAAAAAGGGCACCAGACACTCGCGCTGTAATTGGAGTGCATGGGGGAGGACTTCCCCTTGATATTTCTAGTAAAAACTTTTCAAACAAGTAAAAATACAAGTTAAAAAATTAATTTTTGCTCGTTTTGAGTTTGACTCGGTTATTTATTGTATAATTTAAATAAACAAAATACGTTTTAAATGTTTTAACTTTAATAGATTGAATATTATTAACATTTTAAGGAATATTTATCAGTATATGGATACTAAACTGACAATTCACAGCCATTTTTTAAGTGAAAATAATGTTCTGGTCTTGAGAAGGTATGGGGGTTGTCAGACATAATTTCCAGACTTTTCAACGGCACTGAACAAAATGACCATCTCAAAATTTTGATTAGATGTGTTATGGGAATTGGTAGAGAGGGCTTTTTGCCCTTCAATTACTTTCGACTAATGAAAAGAGCACAAGCCCTTTCAATTTCCAATCGGATGAGTCTTTTTCGTAGTTTCTACGACAGCAAATGGCCATCTCAAAATTTCTATCAGATGCATTGCGGGAAAACATGAGGTTTGGATCACTCCATTCAGAGTGATCGGAACACTCCGATCACTTTGAAACTTAAAAATGGCACAACAAATTCTGATTACCGATTCAACGAGCCCCCTCCGAAGTTAATACAATCATGCTCTATACATACCTTATATGCCCCCAGGGCATAACTTACTTTGCCCTGAGGGCTGTAAGGGGGTGGGGTGGTCATCCTTAAAGAGACAATTTCCGGTCCTTTCAATCGGAAGTGTTTGGAGAAATGGTGGATATGGGAGGGGGGTTAGTTGCTCTACAATCACTTCCAACTATTAAAAAGGGTACTAGCCCTTTCAATTTCCAATCGAATGAGCTCTTTTTGAAATTTCTAAGACAACAAACGATCACCTCAAAATTTCTATCAGATGCATTTCGGAAAAATATGACGTGCGAGGGGAGGGGGGTATCCACCCTCCGATCACTCTGAATCTTAACATGGGCACTATAACTTTTGATTACCAGCCCAATAATCCCCTTCCGAAGTTTATTCGGTCACCCTTTCTATATGTACCTTGCATGTTCCCAGGGCATAACTGACAACCCTTGTCCTGGGGGCTGTAGGGGGGTTGCCATCCTCAAAGACAAAGTTCCTGGCCCTTTCAACTATGTTTAACAAAATGGCTATCTCAAAATTTTGATTGGATGTGTTTGAGGAAATGTTGGGCGCTGGAGGAGGTTAATTGCCCCTCAATCACTTTCGACTATTAAAAAGAGCACTAGTCATTTCAATTTACAATCGAACCAGCTTTTTTCAAAGTTTCTACGACAACAAATGAGCGTTTAAAAATTTCTATCAGATACTTTTCAGGAAAACACGAAGTGTGAGGGGGGGAGGTATCCACCCTCCGATCACTCTGAACCTTAAAGAGCAGTAAAACTTCTGATTAACAACCCAATGTTCCCCCTTCAAAGGCTATACGATCATCATTTCTATATACACCTTATACGTCCCAAGGGCATAACTTACATCACTTGCCCTCGAGGCTGTGGGGGGTTGTCTTCGCCAAGACATAATTTCCAGACCTTTTAATTACGTTGGGAATAATGACTATCTCAAAATTTTTATTGGATGTGTTTCGGGAAATGATGAGCATGAGAGGGAGGTCAGCTGCCCTCCAATCACTATTGATTATTAAAAAGGGCACTGGCTCTTCCAATTTTCAATAAATGAGCTGTTTTCGAAGTTTCTTCAACAAAAAATGGCTATCTCGAAATTTTTATCAGATGCATTTCGGGAAAATAAGAGGTGGGGGTAGGGGGCTGTCATCCTCAAAGACTTTTGGCTATTAGAAAGGGCACAAGCCCTTTCAATTACCGATCAAAGGAGCTCTTTTCGAAGTTTCTACGACAACAAATGGCCATCTATAAATGTCTATCAGATGCATTTCGGGAAAATACAAGGCGTGGGGGGTATCCACTCTCCGATCTCTGAATTTTAAAAAATTCACTCTGAATTTTAAAAAGGGCACTAGAACTTTTGATTACCAACCCAATGATCCCCTCCGCAGTTTATACAATCACCTTTTCTATATATACCTTACGTGCCCCAGGGCGTAACTTACAACCCATGCCCTGAGGGCTGTCATCCTCAAAGACAAAGTTTCGGGCCCTTCCAACTACGTTTAACAAAATGACTATCTCAAAATTTTTATTCGATGTGTGAGGAAATGCTGGGCGTGGGAGAGTGTTAGTCGCCCTTCAATCACTTTCGACTATTAAAAAGAGCATTAGTCATTTCAATTTCCAATCGAACGAGCTCTTTCCGAAGTTTCTACGACAATGGGTATGTAAGAATTTCAATTAGATACATTTCGGGAAAATACGAGGAGTGAGGGGGGAGGATATCCATCCTCGGATCACTCTGAATCTTAAAAAGGGCTCTTGAACATCTGATTTACAATCCAATTAGCCCAATCCGAAGCTTCTAGGACCAATCTTTCTATACAAACTTTTTATGCTTTCAGGGCATAACTTACAACCCTGGTTCTGAGGCCTGAGGGGGGATGTCATCCTTAAAACCTTACGATTTCCGGACCTTTTAACTACGCTGAGCACTACGCTTTTAACTACTTCCTAATTATTGATCAAAACATCAAAGCATTGTCAATAAATTCTCTCTCCTAAGCCAACTCTCTTCACTAACCAAGCCCTGGCCTCTCTTTAACTGGAATCAGTTTGGGCAAACTGCTTTCGCTTAATTTCTTGGAGTTTATTTCGGATATTTTTTTTTAACCTTATCCTCACAGTTTCAATGGTTCTTGCTCCAATTCCTCATCAGAGTAGAAACATAGTTCCGCTTTCTTGGAGCAAGAATGCAGAAAATTTTCATTCTCAGTCCGATTTTGCTTTTTCCCTTTATTTCTGTTTTCTGACCGGGGGAGGACTGAAGGGTTGCATTGTTTTGCTAAACTTCAGGTTACACTGAAATTTTTTGTAATTTTGGTTTCAATGGGTCTTTTAGAGATTAATTTTTTAAAAACTTTTTCCACAAAATAAGTTTAAAATAAATAAAGAACTCTATTAAACGAAAAATGAACAAAAAACAAGAATCAAATAATCTAACAAACATTCAACTACCACAAATCGGCATCAATAAATAAAATAAACCCTAATAAAAAAACATTAACTAAATAAACAATAATTAAATGAATGTGCATTGGCAGTTTAATATACATATGCTGACATTCATACCTTAAAACCTTGAATAATTTTTGATTTCTTAAAGTTATAAAAGTAAAAACGTTAAAAAAAAATTTTTTATCGCAAATTATATTCTGGGTTTTAGAAAGCATAGGGGGTTTTGAACTCTACTGATTTCAAATTTCTGCTTGGTTTGAGTTTGACTCGGTTATTGATTTTAATTTCTGTTCATTTTGGGTTTAATTTACCAGAATTTCTCTTTAGCTCATAATTTTCCAGACACTTCCAATCAAAATTTTAAAACAGTCTTTTTATTCAGAGTAATTGAACAATCTAGTAACAATAGCTCTAGGGTTATTGGGTTGGTCAACCCTCCACAGTTATGTAATTTGCCCATTATGCTTAAAAACCAAATATTGCCTTAAAATTAAATCAGAACGCACTGTTTGCATGCTGGTTGGCAATAAGACATTTCCCCAATATACCAAGAACGACAGAGGGTATTAAGCTCAAGCTTTTATGGCTACTTTTATTACTACTTCCACTCTTAATATTCTATAAACCAAAAGAGTGTACGTGTATCCAGGCAGTGAAAGAGAATAGATATAACGTTTTAGGAATGATGTTAACTTTTATTTATCAGGTCAGCTAGAGGATATATGTGACTAAATTAAACACTACTATTTTCGTCATTATTTTCAAAAGGGCTAATGTTTTGAAAAATTGCTGAACAAGTTTCTTCAGCATGCAAATAGCAAGCCAAACTATAAATTCTTAAAAAAAAAAAAACAGAAACTAGAACCTTCAATTTTCAATTAAATTAGCTCCTTTAAAATATCTATGATATGATATGATAGGTATGATAGAGCATCGCTGCCTATGTACTCATATGCCCTATATTGCTTATATGCTCCTCAAATACCTACATGCATACAGTTTTTTCGTTTAATTGAAACTCCCCCAAAACATTCCCTTAAAGTTTCAACTTAATGCCATTAGTGTCTTTAGTTACAGTGACCGTAGAAGCAGCATTAAATGTATACACAGAGCGTCTTCTGGCTAGTTCAAAATCCTCAACTTATGAAAGTATGAAGGTAAAATTTTCAGAGAATATTTCTGCCGTACAGATGACAACCTACCACCCAAATGTAGGTTGTCCAAAGGGCATATCAGCAATATCTTAGGGACAGGTTCGTGTATGAAATTAAAACTTAAAACGCTTTTTGTTGGGGATGTTGAACTAACCGAAAGACAGTATTTGCAACTGTATTGAAATAAATCGAAATACACTATGCCCATATAGGTAGTTAAAAGGCCGTATCAGCAATGCTTCCAGACCGGTTGATGGCATTAAGTTAAACATTTAATCGCGTGTTGAAGGGGATGTTGAAAAAAATTGAAAACATTTGAACAAAGCTGAAAAATCGATATCTCAAAGCTTTGTTTGGATGTTTGTTATGGAAAATGATGGGCGTGGGGGAGGGATCTCTCAAATCACTGTGACTTTTAAAATGGCTACTATAACTTCCAATTTAAAATCAAATGAAACCCATCTGAATTTACTACGACCACCCATTCCATAAAAACCTTATATGCCATCAGAGCATAACTTCAAGCCCTTGCCCCAGGGCTCTGGGGGGGGGGGGGGGGGTTATGCCAACCCTGGAGGCATTGTTGAATGTTCTTTGGACTATTTTAAACAAAACTACCATCGCAAAATTTCAATCACATACACTCGGTGAAAAGAGGGGTAGTTGGGTGGAGAGGCTACTTGACCTCCATTACTATTGACCCTTAAAAGAGAACTAGAACTTCTAATTTAAACAAATTGAGCAAACACTTAAGTTTATACAACGATCTCCTCGATAAGAACCTTAAATGCCTCAGGTGCAAAACCTACAACCCTCGCCCTCAGGCTCTGGTGGTTTGTATCAACCTCAAAAGCCTTGTTATATGATATTTGGACTATTTTGAATAAAATTACCGTTTCAAAGTATCTATTGTATACATCTCGGGAAAAAACGACGTGTTTGTGTGTGCTGGAGGGGAGGGGTAGCTGCTCTCTGGTCACTTTTACTCTTAAGAGGGGTACTAGAACTTCTGATTACCAATCTAATGAGTCTCATCCAAAGCATATACGACCACCCTTTCTATAAGAATATTATATATCCCCAGGGCATAAATTACAACCCTCTCCCAGAGAGATGTAGGGGGGGGTCCTCCTCACAGACATAATTTCTGAAAACTTCAAATACGACGAACGAAAGTTTATCCTCCATAATTTACCCTCCAGTAACCTTCGACTATTAATAAAGGCACTAGCCCTCTCAGTTTCCGATCAAATGAGCCCCATTGAAATTTCTACGACAAAACTTTCTATAAGAACCTTATATGCCCCCCAGGGCATAAATTACAACCTTTGCCCTTGAGGACCTTGGGGGGGGGGTTCACCCTCAAAGACATAATTTCCAATCCTTTCAACTAAGTTAAACAAAATGGCTATCTCAAAATTTTGATTGGATGCGTTTGGGGAAATGGTGGGCTTGGTAGTTGGGTTAGTGGCCATCCAATCACTTTTGACTATTAAAAAGGTCACTAGCCCTCTCAATTTCTAATTGAATAAGCCGTTTTTGAAGTTTCTACATAAATACTTCTAAAATACGCTATATGCCCCAGTGCACAACTTACAACCCTTGCCAGAAGGGCTGTAGGGGTTTTATCATCCTCAAAGACAAAATTTACGGACCTTTCAACTATGCTGAACAAAATGGCTATTTCAAAACTTTGATTGAATGAGTTTGGGCAAATGGTGGGCGTAGGAGGGGGTTAGGTGCCTCCCAATCAATTTTGCCTGTTAAAAAGGGCACCAGCCCTTTCAATTTCCAATCGAATGAGCCTTTTTTGAAGTTTCTACGAAAACTCCTTCTTCAACACAAAGTCCAAGTCTAAGCAAAAAAAAAATAAATAGTGCATTGTGCCAACATCGTTCCTTACTTAGGCAGCACTATTGTGCTGCCTATGAAAGCATAAAATGAGATTAGTGACCAGAGTGCGAGTAGATATTGATGTAGAATAAGATATGTAGAGAAGGGTCGTTCTGAAGCCGATAGTATTCAGACACGATTTGTCAAAAACATAACGCAAACAAGTTGAGGAAAATTTGGACATTTTTTCCGGGTTTAATACAAAAGTGGCACCCAGAAAGTAACATGTGGTTTCAATTTACAAGAAGAATAATTCTGACTGAATATAGGGGTCGTTCCCTTTCCATCACCTGGTTTACCTCTCGGGGTGCCACGTGTGCCACACAATTCCACCAAGCGTGGTACAGTCCCAGCAATGTTTGACGCAGTTCCACAACCCTTGGCTCAGAACACCTGGTGTACGCATAATTTTTGAAAGTCGGCACCCCCATTGACTGGATAAATGAAAATCGTAGTAAAAAGCTAAATTAAAAAAAAAAATTATATAGATAATTTCGATTGTTAACATTGCTGACACATAAAGAGGATAAAACTAACTTTTAACCGAATTAAAAAAAATTGCTGACATATAAGAAAAGGAAACTATTGTGCAACCGAGTAAAAAAAAAAAGAAGAAGAAAAAGACAAAACTAAATCAACAAAAAAACATAAGTTGAAAAAATTAAATATTTCCGTTTCAACAAGGTATTTGTGCTTTTCAATAAAAATTTACCTTTGGGGGTCAGTAGGTGGTGCAGAAGATGGAGTACTACTGTTCACACTAAATGAAAAAGTGTTGGTAGTGCTGGGTTTTGGGGCTCCAAAAGAAAAGGTAGAACTACCAGAAAGCAAGGGATTGACGGTCGTTGATGGAAGTCCACCACCCCCAAAACTGGAGTTTGATGTTCCACTAAGCAGAGGACTTGCTGTCGTTGAAGATTTTGCGCCTCCTTCAAATTTAAACGAAAGATTAGACGTTGTATCACTTTTAGCTGTAGCTGGTAGCTTTCCTCCAAAGTTAAAAGTAGAAGTTGAAACTGCGTCACTTTTAGGTTCAGTTGAGAAAGTAAAGAACGGCTTTGGTGTCACCACAGTGGACTCAGTTACTGACTGACTGATGGACAAAGGGGGTGCTTGAAAAGAGAAGGAATTTGGGGGCGTAGATGTAGTCGCGGACACAGACGTTGCTGAAACTGTTGTCGTGGTCGTACTTATGGTCTTGATTTTACCTATAAAAAAAAAATACTGCTAAAAATACTTAAATACTATCTTATATGAATCAGTACTGTCTAGTAGAAACCAAATATTTTAACTTGATAATAAAACAGAGACAAAGAAAAGAAAACCGGCTGCCGCTCAGGTACAACAGAGCTATACCAAGCAGCATAAAGAATCTGGTATTGTCAAAAATTAGCTATAGAAGAAATTTTATCTCGAGCAGGCCCTAATTCATCATCTAAAGGACAAACTAAACAAGAAAATTAATAAAAAAGATTTATTGTCTCTCAGTCAACGCAGCATATATCTATAAAACTAGAACAAATAAACCTGATTTATGATATCTGTAGGACTATACAAAAACAGCACTTTATTTCAAAAAAAAAAAAAAAGTTTGAGGACCCGGAAATTCATTAAGTAGCCTGCAGAATACAAGATACTAAATTACAAGGATGTTAACCGTCCTTTAAAAGCCATGATATCAGTAACTTTTATCATACAATTTAAAAAAAAAAAATAACCGAAACGTCAGTACAGTGGTTGATAGTGGTTGAAATAACAGTGGTTAATAAAGCAACTCATAGATTTCACCAACCGTAATATCAGTAGCCAGTGATACAAAATTTTACCCAGTAGAAACGTACTTCAACATTATTCGAAATCAAGAATGGATAAACCATGGTACATTTTCTTAGTAGACAAAAATGATTCATTTTTTACTGGCAACCCTTTTCGTAAATAGCTTGATATTTTACACCCTTTAAATATCCTTTAAAACCCTAAAAATTATTTTCCCAACCAACATTTCTTCTATTAATCAAGTGAGCTTGGTTTTTAGCAGCTTGGTTAAAAATTAATGACACTACTACCAATAACTTATTGGAGGACTCACCAGGTATGCCTAAAACCGCAGGGGTGCTGTATCGCACCCCCCTCTATTTACACACAAGAATCAGTTTTCATCCAAGACTACACCCCGAACTTAGGAATCAGCAATCAAGGAATGTGATCCCAAAATGTAGGAATCCGTTTCCATAATCAAAAATTTCTAGTAATCAGTAAACGATCAAGAGCTCAATTGAGGAAAGGAAGAAGAAAATGGGGACAATTTGCCTCATTTCTTGGATTGCTTTCTTATACTGATCAACTTTTACGCTAGCATTGCTAAAAGGATTAGTTTTAATTAATCTCCTCATTTGATTAAAATAGCTAGGAATAATTTGTATTGTAATGAGTATTTCATACACTAAATGTAAGTTTGACAATGTTATCTTGGGAGAGGCATTTTGAGATAAGACATACTATGTATCTTATAATGAATTAGAATAGTGGTTTACAGATTAAATGGTACGACAAGATTCCCATCGTACAAATTAGGAAAGATGAACCTTCTTAAGTCAAAACATCTGAAATTGTTAGTTAGTTGGTATTCAAGTAATTGAGTAACATTTATAATACATCATGTTCAGAGATAAATCTGATCAAGTGTGCATCATGTAGCCTCCATGTGCATTTAACGAGCCACAAACTCCACGATTACATTTTAAAGTTCTTTGATAATAATTTGGCAAATCTCTTAATTAATTGGTAGGCCTTTGTAAAAAAAAAGAAGTAGTGTAGGAATTCATTTCGGTGGGTACGAATGACATACGCTAAAAGCCTAGAACTGGGGCTACTGAGAAGGAAACAAGCAAAAAAAAAAAAAAAAAAAAAAAAAAAAAAAAAAATCTTACTTCATAATTTGCGGAAAAACTGTAGTTAACACACTTTGAAGGCACTTCCAGAATACTTTAACCCCTCCCTAATGTGCAAATATACAGCCAAAAAATCACTTTGAAGGAATTTAAAAGGAAGTCTAGGGCAAATCAGAAATAATTAGTATTTACGTAACTTCAAAACAAACTTCAAAAACAATTAACTAACTAAACAAAACAGTAACTTCAAAACAATTACGTAACTTCAATACAAAAACCTTAAAAATTATGTTGGATATAAAATAAGTTTCCTATACGATAGTAAGATTGACACGATGTGTCTTCCTATCTCCCTTGTTGTCAAGAATGAATAGCACTTTAGGATAGCACTTGAAGCTGGTTAATGCCTTAAGTGAATGTAAATTGTGTTTTTAGAATCTCAAATGTTAAAAATCAAGAAAATCATTTCATCAAATACTCTTCGAAAATCCAAACGTCAAATTTATTAGACAAATTTCGTTTGAAAATTTTAACGCCAAATTTATAGACGCTGCAGATCTGTGGCTAAAATTGTAACAAATTTGCTGAATTTATCAGAAAACAAAAAGAAGTGAAAATATTACTTCACCAAGTTTTACTGTGAGCACCCATTTTTCCTCAAGAAAATCAAGTCATTTGTATGAATTAAGAACAGATTTTGTGTACTCTCCTGTTTCAAACCCATTGAGTACTCAAAAAGTTCGAGTAATTGACGACCTTTTAATTAAAGGTACGGGTAGATATAGAGATCAAATCTTGCAATAAAATATGCCCCTCAACTGAATCAAATCCCTTGGCAGTGTCAATCTTTGAAGATGCAGAAAGTATATATCTACCACAACAATATTTATGTACGAGTCCCTTTAAAAATAAATGCCACTAAACTTTAAATAAGCAAAAATTACTGTGGATGAAGAAATAACACTTAAATTATAATATACAACGAATTTAAACTTAAAACGAAGAGAAATTACCATGAATTAGTGCGGCACTGCAATCCCCTCAAATAACCAAATGACTCCATTTGCTTTTTAACAAAAACAAAGAACATTTAAAACACATTTTTTTTTTAAATAGAAAATACTGCTCAATCTTAACAGAAAATTTTCTCTGTTCAGATTATTTTCTCGTAATCAATTTAATTTCATCATTTTTCTAACGGGCTTAATGGAACAGGAGCTACCACAAACCAGAGTCAGGCTGTCGTAGCCTTCAACCCTCCTTGAGGCTACAAAGGTTTTATTTCCAAGTACAGGACAAACTAAAAATATTCGTTTCTTTTAACCGGAAATATGCTCACCCTACGCTTTTATTTGAAGTCTTTAAAGATTTCCACTTTATGATTAACAAAAAAACATGTTATATTCCCCATGGTATTCTCCAGGTACGATCTTTTTTAAAAGGTTTTTAATATTTATAAATTATTGATTTTAATATTTAATGTAGCAGGATGAAATTATGCAGTGAGATTCTTTTCAACTGAATCAAATTCTTTTCTTAGATAAATATAGACAAGCCTATTTAGTGGGGTCAATTTCAAGGGCGATCTAAGCGCACATTAAGGACAAGAGATAAAGAAAATGCCTGTGTACTCAAATGTCAACTACTCAATACTATTTACTATTACTACTAACAACTCACCACAGCACCAAACCGTCTGAGGCCAATACAGCTATGCACGCTCCTCCTCCATCCCAATCTATTCAAAGCTTCCCTCTTTACACCCTCTCAGGAAGTTCCCATTTCTTTTAAATCTTTTTTTGTGACATCCTCCTACCCCAACCACGTATGACCTGCTTTCTGTTTAGCCCAAGACAGTTGGCCAAAAAGAACATTTTCGGCAATTCGTCATCCTTCATCGACAAAACGTGCCTTAACCATCTCAAAGTTTCTCTTTTTGTAGCCCTAGAAAGCAGGATCGAACCACACTTTTCGTACAGCCTAGTGTTTGAAATACGGTCGGTCAGCCGGGTACCCAGAAGAGTCTGGACGAAATTTCTCTGGAAACATCTAGCAAATTTTCATCCACTTTTCGGAGCGCCCATGCTTCAGAGCCATATCTGACCATTGTTACCACTGTAGCTTCCTAAATCATAATCTGGGTCTGCAGACTTATCTTCCTATTCTTCCAAACTTTTTTTCAACTTTGAAAAATCACCCTGACACATGGTTATTCTATTTTTAACATCTTCACTGCTCCCACCGTCTTTACTAATAATACTACCAAGGTAAGTGAAGTTGTCCACCTGATCAATCTTTTCGTTACCCAGCGTTACCTTTTCATCTTAACTTATTCCTAGCCTTGTTGACTTAGTCTTCTTAACATTAATTTTTAAACCTATTCTAGATCCCTGAACTCGCAAATCTTCTATAAATTCATTCATTTTGCTCAAACTCTCATACAGGCATGTTAATAAATTGAGAGAGAATAGTCAATCAGGACTCATCCCAGTTAATGATAGGAACGGCGCCACTACTACTACTAAAACTCACCGCAGGACCAAGCCGCCTGAGGTCGACACAGCTACGTATGCTCCTTCTCCGTCTTAATCTATTTTAAGCCTCCTTCTTTACACCCTCCCAGGAAATACACATTTCCCCTAAATCTTTCTTTACGATATTTTCCCACCCCAACCACGGACAACCTGCTTTCCGTTAAGCCCTAGACGGTTGGCCGACAAGAACAACCTTTGGTATTATGTCATACTTCATCCGCAGAATCTGCTCTAGGCATCTCAACCTTTCTCTTATTACAGCCGTAGAGAGCAAGATTGAACCAGATTTGTCGCACAACCTACTGTTTGAAATACCGTCAGTCGGGTGCCCAAAACAACTCGTAGGCAATTTCTCTGGAAAACATCAAGCAAATTTTCCTCCGGTTTTTGGAACGTCCATGCTTCAGAACCATTTTGAGAATGTGTTAAACCATGACAGAGTTACAGGAAAAGATAAAGAAAAGAATGAAAAAGTTTGTGACACTATGGATGAGAAGGACAATTTATTTTGAGAGCAAGAACTAGTGACAGTGCTGAAAGGATTAAAAAATAAGACCCCAGGCGCTGATAGTGCGGTAAATAACTTTTTAAATATGGTGGTTATAAAACCAGAGATAAATTATTGAAGATAATGAATATAATCTTGGAAAAGGGGAAGTACCCAGTGACTTTAGGAAAACTGTAATCGAACTTCTCTATAAACAAGATGATAAGAGTGGGTGTAGTGATTACAGAGGCATTAGCATTGTTTCTGTAGGAGCCAAATTACTTAGTATGACAATAATTTTTAGATTGAAAATATACTTTAAATAAAGTTTTAAGTGAATAACAGTGCGGTTTTATGAAGGGGAGAGGATGCATCAATGAAATTTTCACTCTCAGATCAATAATTGAGAAGTGGCTGAGTAATCAAACCCCTTATTCCTCAGTTTAAAAGATTATGAGCAAGTATTTGATTCAGCTCATATATGAGTTTTGGCGAAGGTCCTATCCTTGTGTGGTATCACATCTAAATACATTTAAGTGGTTAGTGGTATGTACGAAACTAAAATCACTGCAATTAAGGTAGGAAATGAGGCTAGAAGCTGGTTTCGTACTGAATCGTCGTCCTATCCCCATTTATATAGATCGTTTTTGTAACTTTGTCCTAAGGAGCAAAGCAAAGGCAATGGAAGAACATGGAATAGATTGAGGAAGTAAAACTATCCTAGATTTAGATTATTTTGATAATTGTAGCATCCTAGATGAAAATACTAGCAAAATGAATGAAATTTTAGAGGCTTTGATAGTTCAGGGTGCAAGAATAGGTTTGAAAATTAATGTTAAGAAGAGACTAAATTACTATGACTAGGAATAAGTGAAGGTGAAGAGGTGATGTTGGGTAAGGAGAAGATCGATCAAGTGGGCAACTACACATGTAGATAGTATTGTTAGTATAGACGGTGGGTGCAGTGAAGATATTAAAAGTAAAAAAAGCCAAGAACCAGGGTGTTTTTTTCACAGCGGCAAAAAAGTTTGGAAAATAGGAAGATAAGTCTCCAAACCAAGATTAGAATATTGGAAGCTACAGTGATAAAAGTGTTGAAGTGTGGTTCTGAAGTATTGGCGCTCTGAAAGACGGAGGAGGATGAGCAAGATGTCATCCAGAGAAATTGCCTAGGATTGTTTTCTATACCCGACTGACTGACCGTACCTGTAGCTATACGAAAGTGTGACTCAATCCTGCTTTTTAAGGCTATATTATAAAAAAGTTTGAAATGGCTAAGACACGTTCTGCAGATGAAATATTGCCAAAGATAGTCCTTGTAGGCCAACCGTCCAGGGCCAAATAGGAGGCAGCTCGTTCCCAAATGGGGTGGGGGATGTCTTAAGGAGAGATTCTTGGGAGAAAAGATCTTCATGGGAGGGTGTAAAGAGAGCGGCTTTAAAAAGATGGAAAGGAGAACGAGCGTGTGGCCATGTTTTGGCCTCAAGTGGCTTTGTGCTACAGTGAGTTGTAAGTAGCGTTAGTAGTAGTAATAGCACACTAGAAGAGGAGCCAGCTTCATCATTCATGATATTTTTGTCATTTACATCATTTTCCTTCCATCGATAAAGTCGGCAGTTCTGGCATTCATAAAATATCCTACACATCTGCCATCACAATGTTAGTTGACCACCCTCCCCCCCCTCACCAAGTCCGTAATTCGAATCTTCGCTTCTCGCATGACTTTTCAAGTCAAATTTTCCTTTTTCTGAGAAGGATTTATTTTTTTGTACAGGGGAGGGTAAATAATACTTTACAAAATGATCATGCTTTCAAGACTATTTTGCATTTCAAATTTCTAGCTTGAGAAGATTAGTTGTTTATTCAGAATATCACAATACACACACACACACACACACAGACAGCTACAGGATATAGAGGTAAATAATATTTTCTAAGATGCTTTACTGACAGACCTACATTCGAAAAATAAAACTTGATATTGGATTTCTATATTATACATTAGCCTCACATTTGTAATTAAAAATGTCAGAAATACTTAAAAATTAGCTTTGGTGGAAACCAAAAACCATTCGTAAAAAAGATATCCTACCAAGATGTTGTGTCAGAAACCCTGAAATAAAAACCACTTAGGTAGAATCTGAATATCCTTTTTGGAACACGTGCTTTGTATGTCTCGATTTAGGGCAGTTACTTTGCAGCGTTATTTATTTTTAATTACTTAATAATAAAGAAATACTTAATACTAAAAGAACTAACTTTGATGGAAGTCGAGCACCTTTTGTAAAAGAGATAGGCTATCTGAATATAGGGTCAGAAGCCCTGACAATAACTTTAAATATCTGGGTGGGATTGGATGCAACTTGAATATCTTTTTTGAAACAAGTACTTTGTATGTCTTGATTTAGGGCAGTCACTTTGCAATGTTAATGATTTTTAATTAACTTTTAACAAAATCAACTTCCTACACAACCCTTCAATGACCCTGTGTCAAAAAAGGAGCAGCGTGTCCATCAGGGATAGGCAGGGGGAACGGTTGCGGAGTGGTATACCAAGCCAAGCGTCCCATTTTGAGCTCTTCAATTATAAAAATTAAAAATATTTGCTTTGCCGTGATTTTAACATGGCGTAATATTCATCTCTCTACTTAAGTCTATCTATGAAGCCTCTATAATAAATGAAGCATTTACATAAATTTGGGGCATTGCTACTTGAGCTATCCAGCTCCTGTTGCCAAAACTTTTCCACTGGGGAAAGGGTCCAAAGTTGATTATCCCAACCAACTTACGTGAAAACAAAACAGCATTTTTAAAATATGCACTTACTCCAATTAGATTTTGGACTTTTGAATTGCAATACTGGCCTCATTTGTATTCAATTACCTCATGTGTCCCGAAATACCTGTTTTGATGGAAATCCACAACCAGATTTGAAATATGTAATTAGTGCCTTTTTGTTTAGGAAACTACTAAATACAAACATTCCCTGAATGATTCCTGAACGATCGCAAATTCAAACATAAGGCTGAAGGAAGAGGCATCAGAACCCAGGGTCCTCCTTTAGGCACTCTAGTCATGAGGACCTACAACTATACAGATTAAACAATCCGTCAATTCTGACAAATTACAAAACACAACGAACTAAAATTTACATCTCCAGTGGTTTGGCTTAGTATGGTCTTCATTTCTATGTTTGATTGATACAGGTGCAATATTTGTACATTTTGAGTGCTTATAAAGTTAACGAGGGAGGGGACAGAGGGAACTCAGGTTCCAGGACCCTGTCATTGTTTAAAACAAATTTTTGGTACGAATCTGATTTCAAAATGGTAAAATATGCCCACGGGACGGCTCTACTAAAATTAATTTATAAAGCTTTATTTTAAATCGGATCTTTTGCATGATTTCGAATGCGTTTCGACTAGTCCTGATATTCCTTGAATACCTTCTTTATAAATGTTTTTTTTTTCTTTTGGTTGAAAAAATATATATATGTAAAATCTTCATCAAACTTCTAAGGTCAATAGCATCCAACCCAACGACCAATACTATAGCTAAAATCGGCTAACGGGCTACGGCGCACTTTCATTTAAAACTTTAATTACATTACTTTCAAGTGAGCATCGTGAAGTAATGAAAACAACAGTCACTGAAGCGCAGAGAGTGAGATGAATTATCAGCCCCCATGTTATGAATATTAATCAGGCATACTGATTATTTAAGTTCTAATGTTGTTCTCTACTTTCACATAGCTTTTTTTATATTTGATTTCCATTCATTCAGTTTTATCAGTGATTTCAAAAACTCTTAGACGCAAGAGTTTGATAGAAGCTAAACCTAATGAATGGGATATGCAGGATTCAAATGAAGTTTCTCAGAAATAACTGAACCATGGAATAGTCATGGAGGTCAATAGTTCAAAATTAATGAAAGAATTAGTTTTGAAAATTTCTGATGGATTTTAATAGGTTTTTCTTTCAACATTAAGGCACAGGCACCTTAACACCTTACTTTATAGTTTTTAAATTGCATAGCTAGGAATAAAAGTATCCGTGCTTCATACTTTCAAGTGAAATACTCAACTGAAAGCAGCACTCTACAATATGAATAAGTATCTTCTAAGGTATTACAAGTAAAACAATATAAAATAAGTAAAATCTGTTCATGTTAGTTGAACTTATTTTATGACTTCGTTTCTGTTCTTTATAGGTTTTAGCACTGTTTTTTGTTTTCTTTGAAAACTATTTTTTTGAACTTTTTTTCTAGATTAATCACCTGTAATTCTTAATTCTTTTCAAAGATTACTACTCAGCTGAAACTGAACTATTACCCCGGAAAATTTACGAAACCGCTTATTACGTGAACGCTTTGTTTCACACTTGGCGCGCGCGCACTGTTGTCACTATTAGAACGGTAGAGTCATGGAGAAAAATAAAGGACCATCTAACTCAGTTGCCCAAAAAAGATCAAGACATTCGCCTAAAAAATGTGTTGATGAGTGCAAAGGTTGTGACTCCAAATTGCAAGATGACGATTTTGCACTGCTTTGCGACTCGTACGAATCCTGGGTATGCATCGTATGCATGGAAATGACAGAGCCGGAATACAACTTATTCACAAAAATGACTCGGAGGCTCGGGTCACTTTGGTTCTGCCCTGTATGTAAACAACAAAAAAAACTCGATCAACCAAGAACTGACATCTGCAGAAACTAAAGATATTTTGAGGAGTGAAATGCAAACGTCATTTAAGGCGATGGAGGATACGTTTTGCACTTTATTAGAGCCTATCCAACGGGAAAGTAGCTGAAATCGAGAAAAACCTGAAAGATAAGTGCACACTTTCCGATGCCCAACATTTTACCGAGAACCTAATCGGAGTGAAGTGTCAGAGCTTTGAAAAAAGCCTAACTGAAAAATTTGTGAAAAAGGACGAGGAAATCAGTGTCAGTAGCTCGAACTTAAAGTTCTGTTTATGTGTCATATCTTGTGGAAAAACAGAAAAACCTGATCATGTTTGGTTTAGCTGAAGACGCTACTTTACCATCTCGTAGACAACAAAATGAGACCGATTGCAAATTTTTCAACGAAAAGCTACTTGTACTTTGCCCTGCAAAATGTAGCTACTCAGTTAGACTTGGTAAACATACGCCTGGTAAGACCAGGCCTATTAAGTTGATGTTCAAGACACCAGTAGAACGAGATACAGCTTGATTCTTTCTGATGTCTGAGACTGCAAGTATCAAAGCTACATACCCCTCGTTCAAAGTCTCTCATGATCGTACTACCATTGAACTGATGGAAAAAAAGAAGTACGATGCCCTGAAACAGGAGCTGAAATCGAAGTTGGACGCTGGCCAAACTAACTGGAAGATAAAACGTAGCAAAAACGGACTAACCCTCGTCAATAATAACTCTTTCGTGAAACCCCAAACAGCTACGCGAGCATGGAAAAGTGACTCCCTAAAAAAGTTGAAGTGTCTGAGTGATAAATTTTTTGTAACTTATACAAATACAGACTGCCTGTCATCTAAATGGGAAGAGTTTAGTGAGCTAATAAAGCAATGTAAACCACATTTAGTTGGTGTTACCGAAGTTTTACCAAAACATTTCAGTAACCCATCTATTTATTTTCAGCAGCTACCACAATATAATTTAGTATCTGATAATTCAGCTAAAAAAGGGATTTGTATTTATATTCATGGTTCTACTAAGTTTTCTGTAGTTGCTAATTCGCTAGTAGACTTAGTGTTGGAGTGTCTTTTGGTTGATGAAATTGCCCTATCATAGTACTTATATGTGTATTGCAGCTTTTTATAGTAGTCCTACTGTGAGTTTGTCGAGTCCAGTTAATAATGCCAATATTCTAGCGTGTATTTCTCGTCTTGTTGGTCTTAGTTCAAAGTTTCTTATTCTATGTGACTTCAATTTACCTTTGATAGATTGGAGTGTGCATATTGCGAGTCAGTCCACTTCATCGTATGAACAGCAATTTTTAGATAGATTGGATGATCTGTACTTATACCAGCATATTGATAGGTCAACTCGAGCCAGGAAAGATACTATTCCATCGATTTTAGATCTGGTTATTACCAAGTCAATCGATGATATTTTGAGCATAGATTTCCGTCCGCCTTTAGGTAAAAGTTATTACCGTGTGCTTGATATTTACATGAATATTGATGCTCAACAGAGAGGTTTTGAGTTTTATTGGCATGATTATACTAAAGCCAATTATGAATCAATGCGACAATTTATTTAGTCTATTAATATCACGTATGAACTAAAAAAAAATCATGTTTCTCCGGACTCCGCGTTTGATTTTGTAAAAAAAAGTGTTGACAGAATGTAGGGATAAATTTGTTCCTTTGGTGAAGAATTTTTCCGGTCGTAGAAATAAACTTAAACTTCCGAGACACATACTCCAAGCAATACGTGAAAAAAAAGTCTTTGGCGGTCATATATTGAGTCAAGACATAGTAAAGTAGTCAGGCAAGGACATTCGGATACTCAGTTGCAAGAGAATCCAAGTGAATGGCATGCATATACACTAGCGAGAAACAAGGTCACTCGGCTGCTTAGAACTAATCGTGAAGAACTTGAGTCGCGTGTTATTCACTCAAGCACCATATCACCTAAAATATTTTGGAAGTATGTAAATAAGAATAAGCCTAACCTTGCACCATCTACATCTACGTTCACACATCAGGATACACACCAAAAGATTGATAGTGATTCTGAGAAGGCTCTTATTTTTAATCAGATTTTTTCTTCAGTTTTTGTTAAAACACAGCCAATTCATTGAAATGGAGCTAATTTTGCATCTCAAGTAGAGTCGATTGCGTCGTCGGACATTCTTACTCCCTTTGATGATTCGGATTTTTCATTAACTGAAATTTATGCTGTTCTTATAAAATTGGATAGGTCTAAAGCCCCGGATATAGACGATTTCCCGAACATAATGATAAGACAAATTACTCATGAAATTGCCTTGGTAAAGCCACTTCACAAAAGTCGCTCCAAGTCGGATTTTAAAAACTATCGGCCGATTTCAATTACGTCTATCTTTTGCCGAGTGATGGAAAAATTAATTGTTTCACGCGTTCAAAAGTATTTTGATGAAAATCATCTTTGGAATCCTGCTCAGCATGGTTTTCGAAAAAGTAGGTCTTGTAATACTCAGCTTTTTGAGGTTATTTTGGATTTCCAACGTTTTGCCGATTTAGCTATGCCCTTTGATTGCATTTATATCGACTTCTCGAAGGCATTCGACAAAGTTTCAATACCCATCCTTCTTCAAAAATTTGTAGCTTATAAACTGGGTAAAAAAAACAATTGCATTTATTGCTGACTATCTAAATGGAAGGACTCAGCAGGTTGTTGTTGGTGAAGCTATGTCATCCTCTATTGATGTGGTAAGCGGAGTCCCCCAGGGTAGCTGCCTGGGTCCAATTTTATTTTGTTTATTTATCAATGATCTGCCTTCCTCTGTTCAGCATTCTACTGTCAAGATGCTCGCGGATGATGTAAAACTCTATCTACCAGTACGAGATCAAAACGATGCGCAACTTTTACAGGAGGATCTTTACTCTCTAACTTATTGGTGCGAATCTAATTCCATGTTCATAAACCCTTCTAAGTGTGTTGTTCTACACTATGCTTGTAAACTCCCCCTTGTGCATATTTACCACCTGTCTGGCAAACAGCACGAAGGGATTCGTGCTGTCTGGCACGAATCCCTTCTAACGAAATAGTGCGTGACCTTGGCGTTTACTTTGATACCCAATTGAAATTTGATAAGCATGTTTCGGAAATCTTAAAGAATACAAATTATCGTTTGTCGTCTACAAAGAGAAGCTTTAGTAAGTTTAACCTTCGTAATTTCTTACTACTATATAAATCAATAGTCTGCCCTCTTCTAGAGTATAATACTTCGGTTTGGTTTCCATTAAATCTAACGGATGAGCATAGGGTAGACAAGGTTCAGAGAAGGGCCACTAGGTTGGTCCCATACCTTCAGCGCCTTTCCTATCCGCAGAGACTTTCTACGCTTCAACTCCTGTCGTTGAAGTTTCATAGACGTTGTAGTGACCTTATAAATGCGTTTCGTATACTTAAAGGAGTGGATGATGCTGATCCAGACTTATTTTTCAAATTTAGCCATTATCACTCTACTCATCAGCATGATTACAAATTATATCCCCCAAAACCACTGAAAAAAATTGGTCAACTATCTTTCGTTATTAGAATTGCCAGACCATGGAATGGTTTGCCTTTGGAGGTTGTTGAGGCAGAGTGTTTGAATTTTTAAGAGTGCATTAGTAAATACGCCTTTTTATTTAGACGCTTTTATTGTGCAGTTACTTGTTATTTAGAAGTTTTTGCTGTTTAGTTTGTCGTTGCCAATTTACTTTAGATTAGTATTATAATTTTGTGTTTTTGTGACAAGCATTGATGCTTACCCCTATTCGTAATAATAAATAAATAAATAAATAAAAACATCTACCCTCACAGAATAGATTATAAAAAGGGTTAAGAGAAAGGATATACCACAGGCACTAGTAACCCCCCCCCCCCAATAAACAATATGAAACAAACAGGCTTTTTTTAACGACTCGGACGATACCCGCATGGAAAACACAGATGTCTTGTCTGAAGAGAAGAGCTATATCCAGTACCATCAATAGTTTCACAGACATTAGTCAGCATAACCTTGAACAACAACAAAAAACTACTAGACAAAATTAAATGTACCAAAATACAACAAAACGAAAATAAATCATTACCTTTCTCTTCAGCAAGCTTGTCTTTCAGCTCCTTGAGATAGGTTTCATAATTCTTCATACAAGGAGTTAAATCAGCTACTCCATTGTTTTTCTCATTTTGTTCATTGGCCCATTTTAGAAACTGAATGTTTAAAAGACGGACTTTTCCTCTAAACACAGCCTCAGGATCAACAGTAATAGTTTGACGTTCTACTGACTTTGGAGCTGGAGTTGAGCAATGGAAATTGAAACTTGGCTTTGATTCTGCACTAGTACTTCTGAATCCTTGAAATCCAGTAAAAATATTCTTTGAAGTCTGAAAACACTTTTTATATTTAAAAGAAATGATAATTGAAAGTTAATTTTGATAAAAAATTCTAGCATGAGTATTCAGTTAGATAATTATCTTAAGTTATAGCCACAATTTATTCTGAATTTAAATACAACAAAAAGAGGAAACATCAGCAAAGATTGACAAAGACTGGGTGATATTGGCTATGCCAGGCTTTTATAGCAAGAGGCTTAATAGCCAGTAAACATAGGGGTAGACTGAGGACAAATACAGTCCTTATTCACCTCTAATACACAGTTATCACACAGATCCCCCCCCAAAAAGAACAATAAAATTATGTTTAGCACATTTATTTTTAATCAATCATCCTAATAAGAACCAATGCAATCTTACATTTTACATAAACTGTTCCATGCTTAAAAACATAAAATCAGGTGATAATCAGATCTTATTTGGGATCTTGGAAATTATAAAATTAAGCAAATATTCAGGGTATTGGTTTATCAATCCCTCAAGTCCTAAAATAAAAGATCACAAAAAAAAAAATATAAAGTGACTTTAAAATAAGGATGCGCCTAGTTGAAACCAGATTATTTTAGATGTTAACTGGTCTAACCTTATCATAGACAAAATTAAGTGAACAAAGGTACACATCACTGCGACTAAGCCCTCCGACTACTGAACAGTCTGACTTGATCAAAATCTATCATGATCTAAAAGCTGAATTAGGAAAGGTAAAACTGACGGTCAGTGAAACTAAGAGCTCTTATATGACATTTTCCTTCCTAAAGGGTAACAACCACTCTTCTCATAATTCCATACTGCCAACAAAGAAAACTGTTAAAATACTTGGGATTCTTTTGGACGATGATTTAAGATGGAATTCGCACGTTGACTATCTGACCAAAAAAGGCGACTCGCTTTTACATTCATTTTCCAACCTAAAAAGATTTGGTACACCAACTGAGGTTTTAAAGTCTGTATACTGCAGCTATGTTAGACCTTCTCTTGAGTATGCATGCCCTGCTTGGCATCCGGGATTGACAAAAGATCAAACAGATAGACTTGAGACGATACAAAAAAGAGCTGTAAAAATTATACTTGGACAAAACTACTCAACTTACGAAGATGCACTGAAACAACTCAATTTGGACTCACTTGATAGTCGTAGACATGGCTTAACATATAGATTTGGACTAAATTGCTTAAATTCCCCAACTCATTGTCGTCTACTACCCAACTTTTCAGCCCCCCAACTGAAGGACCAGTTACTAGAGTCCGACAAATAAAAAACAATTGTCCACAGTTACTGACTTGCTCAGCCTATAGTACTGAGAGATATCGCAAATCATTTGTTCCATATTTTACCCGCCATTTTAATAATATTGACTCGACTAATATTTAATGTTTGATTAATATGTGTTTGATTAATATAATGTTTGTTTAAATTTTCCTGTGAGTGTTTTTGAAGGTATAAATTATTTTTGTCATGACATGCTAATGCTAGCTCCGGCTATTGTAGTGAATAAATATATTCTATTCTATAATACATGCCAATACATAACCAAGCAATAAACAAATGATAAGTAGGGAAATCATTTGCAAAATGTGACTAGGTGAAAGGATATCATATTTAATATACAGCCTGAATGATATCCTCCATACAAAGCCTGAAGGTCAAAAAGAAAAGAAAACAAGAGCTAAGAGCTCCTATGGCACTTGTCACGAGGCAAAAAGAGCTAAGAGCCAAGAGATCATATGGTATGAGCTCTAGCAAAATTCTATGAATCAATAGATTGATTTAAAAGGAAAATAAGAGGCTTAATGCCGGTCAGTATTTAAAATAAAGCTCTGAGTCACGATGTCCTCCTAAATATCAAAATTCATTAAGATCCGATCACCCACTCGTATGTTAAAAATACCTAATTTTTTCTCTCCCTTTAGCCCCCCAGATGGTCGAATCTGGGAAAACGACATTATCGAGTCAATTTGCGCAGCTCCCTGACATGCCTACCAATTTTCATCGTCCTAGCACGTCCAGAAGCAACAAACTCGCCAAATCACGGAACCCCTCCCCCCAACTCCCCCAAAGAGAGAGAATCCAGTACGGTTCCGTCAATCACGTATCAAGGACATTTGCTTATTCTATCCACCAAGCTTCAGCCCGATTCCTCCACTCCAAGTGTTTTCCAAGATTCCCCCCTCCAACTCCCCCCTATATCAAAAGATCTGGTCGAGATTTGAAGTAAGAGCTCTGAGACATGAATTCCTTCTAAATATCAAATTTCATTAAGATCTGATCGCCTATTCGTAAAATAAAAATACCCCAATTTTCGCGTTTTCCAAGAATTCCGGTTTTCCCCTCCAACTCCCCCCAATGTCACAGGATCTGGTCTGAATTTAAAATTAGAGCTTTAAAGCGCAAGACCCTTCTAAATATCAAATTCCATTAAGATCTGGTCACCCTTACGTAAGTTACAAATACCTAAATTTTCAAAATTACCCCCCTCCCAACTCCACCAAACAGAGCAGATCCGGTCCGATTATGTCAGTCACATGTCTTAGTCAGGTTTTTATTCTTCCCATCCAGTTTCATCCTGATCTCACCGCTTTAAGTATTTTCTAAGATTTCCAGTTCCCCTCAACTCCCCCCCCCAATTACGCTGGATCCGGTTGAGATTTAAAATAAGAGATCTGAGTCACGAGGTACTTCCAAATATGAAGTTTCATGAAGATCCGATCACTCCTTCGTAAGTTAAAAATACGTCATTTTTTCTAATTTTTCAGAATTATCCCCCCCCCCCCAATAGAGCGGATCCGTTCCAATTATGTAAATCAAATATCTAATACTTCTGCTTATTTTTCCCACCAAGTTCTATTCCGATCCCTCCAATCTAAGCGTTTTCCATGATTTTAGGTTCCCTCACCCCAAACTCCCCCCAATGTTACCAGATCCAGTCGAAACTTAAAAAAGAGCTTTGAGACACGATGTCCTTCTAAATATCAAATTTCATTGAGATCCGATCACCCGTTCGTAAGTTAAAAATACCTCATTTTTTCAGAATTAACCCCCCCCCCCCCCAACTACCCCAAAGAGAGCGGATCCGTTCCGATTATGTCAATCATGTATCTAAGACCTGTGTTTATTTTTCCCACCAAGTTTCATCCTGATCCCTCACTCTAAGTGTTTTCCAAGTTTTAGGTTCCCCCCTCCCAACTCCCCTCCATGTCACCAGATCCAGTTGGTATTTAAAACAAGAGCTCTGAGACACAATATCCTTAAAATATCAAATTTCATTGAGATCCGATAACCCGTTCGTAAGTTAAAAATACCTCATTTTTTCTAATTTTTCAGAATTAACTCCCCCCCCCACTGCCCCAAAGAGATCAAATCCATTCCGGTTATGTCAATCATGTATCTAGGACTTGTGCTTATTTTTCCCAACAAGTTTCATCCCGATCCCTCCACTCTAAGTGTTTTCCAAATTTTAGGTTTCCCCCTTCCAACTCTCCCCCGGTGTCACCGGATCTGTTCGGGATTTAAAATAAGAGCTCTGAGACACGATATCCTTCTAAATATCAAATTTCATTGAGATCCGATCATCCGTTTGTAAGTTAAAAATACCTCATTTTTTCTAATTTTTCAGAATTAACCCCCCCCCCCACTGCCCCAAAGAGATCAAATCCGTTCCGGTTATGTCAATCATGTATCTAGGACTTGTGCTTATTTTTCCCACCAAGTTTCATCCCGATCCCTCCACTCTAAGTGTTTTCCAAGTTTTAGGTTTCCCCCTCCCAACTCCCCCCAATGTCACCAGATCTGTTCGGGATTTAAAATAAGAGCTCTGAGACACGATATCCTTCCAAACATCCAATTTCATTGAGATCTGATCAACCGTTCGTAAGTTAAAAATACTTCAATTTTTCTATTCATTCCGAATTAACGGGCCCCCACTCCCCCCCCCCCCCAGACGGTCAAATCGGGAAAACGACTATTTCTAATTTAATCTGGTCCGGTCCCTGATACGCCTGCCAAATTTCATCGTCCTAGCTTACCTGGAAGTGCCTAAAGTAGCAAAACTGGGAACAACAGACTGACAGACCAACAGACCAACAGAATTTGCGATTGCTATATGTCACTTGGTTAATACCAAGTTCCATAAAAAGAAGAAAAAAGATACTTTTGGAAGAGTAATCTTTAAAAATGTGCAAAAAATTCTTTGAAAAACTGAAAAAATAAAAACAATTAAATATCTCAACATCAGTACTTAAATTATTTTTGCTGAACATATTTTAAGCATTTTCAGGAGCAAGTAAAATTTGAGGAGAGGTACCCCTCAAGGAAATTATAGCCTAGTAAACGACACAGCATTTGCACAGGATTCTGATTAATTGATTAATTATCTGGGCTAGGTCTGTTTTGGCGGCCGTTTTTGGGTAATTTGTATATAATGAATATTAATTGTATATAAATGAATATATAATAAGTCAGAGGTAATAGGCTTAAGATTGTCTGTCCAGGATTTGTTGATAGAGGAGCATCACCAAGTGCTGAAAACCATGATGTGACCAAGATGGGTTCGAGGTTGCACAGAACCTCCCTTCATACTAGAGCTCCCAGGAACTTCTTGCTGTCCAGCTCTAAGCTGACTTAAGAACTTTGGTGTAGACTTGAAAAGATGTCTTGGGTGCCATCTTGCACTGGCATTTGTGGCCACTGCTTTTCCTAATGCCAAAATAATTTCAATAATCCAAAGAACATGAAAATTGCAATTTAGACATTACAACATTAAAAAAATAACTATCCGTATTGACATTTTGACTGAAAAGCTCAGAAGATTCAAGCTGGACTTATAGAAATTTGAGAAACTCATATCCCAGGGGTAGGAACCGTAAAATTAGGTGATATAGAATTTATTTACTCAGGCAGGAAAGATGGGTACATAGACACTAATTAGACACAAGGAGTAGGACTCATGACGAATAAGGAATATCCTCAGTCTTGTTTAAGCTGGGAAGGTATTAATAATAGATTACTAATTGCTTGTTTTATGACTAAAAGTGCAGGGTATCAGTTATAGTAGTATACACCCCTGTAGAACCAACTAATGGATACAATAGTGACTGGTAAATTGCACTTACAGTTACAGAAAAAATAGACAGGGTCCTAGCTAGAAATATGGTGTTTTTATTAGGAGATTTTAATGCCCAGATCAGTAGAAATAGGAATAGATGGTATCATAGCCTATGTAAATTTGGTGCAGGAGAAGAAAACAGGAATGGCTACAGACTGCTGCAATTTTGTAGGAATAACAATTTAGTTGTAGCCAATACAGTATTTGGTCACAAAATTTTCTACAAAAACTGTTGCTTGGTTTTGGTACAGGGGTGTTGAACAGCACATCCCATCAATCCATACTGCACCCTGATTTCAAACCACACTAAGAAAGACCAGCAAGAGCAGTGGCAGAAGCTGTACCTTGTATACAGCCAATCAATGTGTCTCAAAACAGATATTTGAAAAGCTTTGTTCCCTCATTTGTAAAGTTTTTTAATGCTACTGCTAGTCAGCAAGAATAGCTACAGCTTTAGTTTGTTCTTTATATAGTTATACTAGCTGTTGGGGTGGCGCTTCACGCCACCCCAACACCTAGTTGGTGGGGGCGCTTCGCGCCCCCCCCAAGCCCCCCCGCGCGCGTAAGTCGTTACGCGCCATAATAGTTACGCGCCATTGTAGTTGTGTCCCTATGTCCCACCTGTGAATATAGATATATATATATATATATATATATATATATATATATATATATATATATATATATATATATATATATATATATATATATATATATGGTTTTAACTACGTAAAACTTGCGAATATACAACATTCTTTGCTGTCCCATTGTCTTTGCATATAAATAGATTGTCAGGTTTACCGACTCTTGAACATGCAACATATAATGGTCCATGGGAAAACAATCTGTATTCAGATCTATACCTCATGATTCTAATGATTGCCCTTGAGCTTTGTTGATGGTGATTGCTAATCGACCATTCCCTGTCCCGGTCGTCATTTACATCCCCCTGTTTCCCCCGGTGTCCCCGTTGTAGTTGTGTCCCTGTGTCCCGGTCGTCATTTATATTCCCTGTGTCCCGGTCGTCATTTGTATCCCGGTGTCCCGGTCTGTCTATACATTCGTTTTTTAGTTCTGTTTTTCTCCTTTATTTTTTTCCTTTTTTTTTCTTTTTTAGCTTATTTAGATTTTTAGATTTTTTAGTTTTTTTATTAGTTTTTAGTTTTTTTTTCTTTTTAGTTTTTTTGTCCCGGTCGTCATTTATATCCCCGTTTCCCCCGGTGTCCCCGTTGTAGTTGTGTCCCTGTGTCCCGGTCGTCATTTATATTCCCTGTGTCCCGGTCGTCATTTGTATCCCGGTGTACCGGTCTGTATATACATTCGTTTTTTAGTTTTGTTTTTCTCCTTTATTTTTTTCCTTTTTTTCTTTTTTAGTTTATTTAGATTTTTAGATTTTTTAGTTTTTTTATTAGTTTTTAGTTTTTTTTTCTTTTTAGTTTTTTTGTAGTTTTTAACTTCTTTTTAGTTTTGTTAATTTTTTTTTTTACTTATGTCCTGGTCGTCATTTATACTCCCTGTGTCCCGGTGCTTTGTTGATTGCTAATCGAACATTCCTTTTGTCCTGGTCGCTTTCTCTTTGAGTGTCGTCATTTATTTTTTTCTTTTTTAGTTCTTTTAGTTTTTACCTTTTTTAGTTTTTTTTAGTTTTTTAGATGAAAATTTTTTTTAGTTTTTTCCTTTTTTTCTTTTTAGTTTTTTATTGGTTTTTACCTTTATGTTAGCTTATTTTTCAGTTTTTTCCTTTTTTTTTAGTTTTTTTTTATTTTTTATTTTTTTTAGTTTTTTACCTTTTTTTAGTTTTTTTAGTTTTTTTAGTTTTTTTAGTTTTTTAGCTTTTTTACTTTTTTTATTAGTTTTTAGTTTTTTTGTAGTTTTTGCCTTTTTTTAGTTTTTTATTGGTTTTTACCTTTATTTTAGCTTATTTTTCAGTTTTTTCCTTTTTTTTAGTTTTTTTTTAGTTTTTAGTTTTTTTAGTTTTTTACCTTTTTTTAGTTTTTTTAGTTTTTTTAGTTTTTTAGCTTTTTTATTTTTTTTATTAGTTTTTAGTTTTTTTTGTAGTTTTTGCCTTTTTTTAGTTTTTTTAGTTTTTTAGCTTTTTTATTAGTTTTTAGTTTTTTTTGTAGTTTTTGCCTTTTTTTAGTTTTTTTAGTTTTTTAGCTTTTTTATTTTTTTTATTAGTTTTTAGTTTTTTTTGTAGTTTTTGCCTTTTTTTAGTTTTTTCAGTTTTGACGTCACCTGATCCAGTTTTTTCAGGTGACGTCACCTGATCCACGATCCACAGATCCACAGACAACTTATTTTTATATATATAGATAGTTTTTTTTTTTTACTTATGTCCTGGTCGTCATTTATACTCCCTGTGTCCCGGTGCTTTGTTGATTGCTAATCGAACATTCCTTTTGTCCTGGTCGCTTTCTCTTTGAGTTTCGTCATTTATTTTTTTCTTTTTTAGTTCTTTTAGTTTTTACCTTTTTTAGTTTTTTTTAGTTTTTTAGATGAAAATTTTTTTTAGTTTTTTCCTTTTTTTCTTTTTAGTTTTTTATTGGTTTTTACCTTTATTTTAGCTTATTTTTCAGTTTTTTCCTTTTTTTAGTTTTTTTAGTTTTTTAGCTTTTTTACTTTTTTTATTAGTTTTTAGTTTTTTTTTGTAGTTTTTGCCTTTCTTTAGTTTTTTCAGTTTTTTTTTTAGTTTTTTATTGGTTTTTACCTTTATTTTAGCTTATTTTTCAGTTTTTTCCTTTTTTTTAGTTTTTTTAGTTTTTAGTTTTTTTCGTTTTTTACCTTTTTTTTAGTTTTTTTAGTTTTTTTAGTTTTTTAGCTTTTTTATTTTTTTTTATTAGTTTTTAGTTTTTTTTGTAGTTTTTGCCTTTTTTTAGTTTTTGCCTTTTTTTAGTTTTTTTAGTTTTTTAGCTTTTTTATTTTTTTTATTAGTTTTTAGTTTTTTTTGTAGTTTTTGCCTTTTTTAGTTTTTTCAGTTTTGACGTCACCTGATCCAGTTTTTTCAGGTGACGTCACCTGATCCATCCACAGACAGACAGACAACTTATTTTTATATATATAGAAGATTACATTTTACTGATTTTAACTGATTTATAGTGTACTGATTTTAAGTGGACAATTGGATTTATTTTAAATTAACTCATAAGTGTTGACTATGGATTGTACCGTACATGTATTTGTGTTTTGACAACTAAAACAAATATTTGGCTTGTCTGCTGCTTTAGTTTGGTAGCTATATTTTATTATGTTTTGATTAGTCAGTTATTGCGTACTAATTTTAAGTAGATGACTAGAATTATTTTTAATTATTTCATAAGCTTTGGTAGTGGGTCAAGACAAGTTTATTCCGACTATAGTTTATAGTCAGCTCTGTAAAAATAGGCCAAGTCTTCCTCAAGAAATTCTACAAGCTATTAGCAAAAAAAAAAATATCAGTGGCGTGACCATATTAAAATAAGAAGCTCTGAGTCATGGATAAGATATAAAAGAACAAGAAATAGAACAACTTGGCTTCTTTGGTCAAATCATGAGGCACTTGAATCTTCTATCAATGCATCAGCTCAAAGTTGCCCAAAAAGGTTTTGGAAATATATAAGAAAAAACCAAATTTCAAAGTCCTCATCCTCAACTTCATTCACTAACCCTGAAACATAGACAAATATAGACAATGATAATAGAAACGCTGAATATTTTAATCAACTTTTCTCATCTGTTTTTACACAGCCCCACAGTGAAACTCCTACTGATCCTGTTTTTTTCTACCAATTTCACAATAGATTTTGATGATTCTGACTTTGATTATCAACAAGTTTTTGAGGTCCTGAAGCATCTTGACAGAAATAAATCACCAGACATTCATGAATTTTCGAACCATATGATCTGAGAACTTGCAATAGTACTCACTGAACCACTGACATATTTATATAATATGTGTCTGGCGTCTGGTACTTGCCCTTTGGCATGCAAAAAGTAATAATCAAACCCCTGTATAAAAGTGGCACAAAATCCCAATTTAAAAACTATAGACCAATATCAAACACTTCAATTTTTTCCAGAATTATGGAAAAACTAATTGTCAAGAGAATACAAAATTATTTTGAATCAAATCTTCTTTGGCATCCATCTCAACACGGTTTCTGTAAAAAACGTTCACGTAATACACAGCTTTTGGAAGTAGTTACTGCCTTTCACAAAACAGCAGATGAAGGTCTTACGTTTGATTGCATTTATATAGATTTTTCTAAGGCGTTCATAAAATTTCCATTCCACTTTTATTTCAAAAGTGTGAGGTATATCACCTTGGTGCCAGAACGTTGAATTGGATTGGTGATTATCTAACAGGCAGGATACAGCAAGTGGTTGTAGGTGATGCTTTGTACTCTGCTGAGATGGTTTTAAGTGACATTCCACAAGGTAGTTGCCTTAGTCTGGTACTTTTCTGCCTTTTCATCAATGACTTGCCTCTTGTTGTCCACCATTCCACAGTTAAAATGATTGCAGATCATGTAAAGCTTGACTTCTCCCCAACAAATTCAGATGAAGCTCCATTGCTTCTAAAAGACTTAGATGCAATGCACAATTGGTGTACTGTCAACTCCAATTTGTCAACGAAAATAAATGTAGTCATCCATTACTTTCACGAAATAGAACAAAGTTACCATTACCATCTTATTGGACATTCAATTTTACCTATGAAAATGTCCGTGACCTTGGTGTCCTTTTTTATTCTGGTTTTAGGTTTGATAGGCATGTCTCTGAAGTAACTCGTAAGGCAAACTATCAGCTATAATGTCTCAGACACAATTTCCATAGGATTAATCTCCATTCATTCATTGCCAATTATAAATGAACAGTTTGACCTATACTCAAATACAATTCGTCAGTATGGTATCCATTGAATAAAAATGACAGAGCAAGGGTTGAAAAAATACAGCAAAGAGCAACTAAGCTTGTACCTTACTTGAAACATTTCCACATTCAAATAAACTGAACAGGCTAGGATTGCCAAGTCTTCAATTCTGAAGGGATGGGGCAGACATTATTAACACATTCCGTACAATCAAAGGCATTGATAATATAAGTACATCACAGTTCTTCACATTTAATGACACTAACAGGACCCATTATCACCCACATAAATTGTACCCCTCACTTTCAAAAACAAAAATAGGCCAACATTCATTTTACAGCAAGGTGTGAAAGCCATGGAATGACCTTCCACCTGAAACATTTCTAACAGATGACATAAACAGATTCAAAACAAAACTAGCAGAAACACATTTTCACAGTAAATCATTTTTAAATCATTTATAGTATTATTTGTCAGTGTTTGTTGTAGTTGTTATTTTTCATAGATTTGTATGTGTGTATTATGTTGTCAGCATTGTCATAACTTCTTTTTATTATATTTAGTGCGACAAGCTTGAAAGCTTACCATATTTGGTATTAATAAATAAATAAATAAGTTTTGACTACAGATTGTATGTATATTTATGTCTTGACAACTAAACACATATTTGGCTTGTCTGCTGCCTGTTTTGGAAATAAATTGAATTGAAATTGAAAATGACTCATAAGTTAACATAGTTTTCACAGGATAGTAAGACAGCTGGCCTTGTTGATTATTTTATTGTAAAGAAAGACTGACAGGATCAGTACAAGATGCTTGGGTAGATAAGTGTTTTTTTTGTTTTGTTTTTATCAATTTAAAAAACTTTTTCCAAGAGACAAGTTCTCCAAAGAAAAATAAAGAGCTTCACTAAGCAAAGAATGAGCAAAAATAAAGTCAAATAACTTTCCAAACATCAAACTACTACAAAACCCCATCAATAAATAAATGAACAGAAAACAAACAGAAAATACAACAAAATAGCTGAGTCAAACTCAAAACAAGTAAAAATTAACATGTGTAGGACAGATAACCCCTCTCTCTTCTAAAGACCAGAACACAATTGGCGCTTTACTGAAAAAAACAACAACAAACAAACAAATGACTGTGAATTGCCAGGTTAATTGACACATACTGAAATTTCTTCCCTAAGGTTTTAATAATTTTTCATATAAGAAAAAAAGGTGAAAGCATTTCAAATGTATTTTGTTTTCAGTAAAGCACAAATTGTGTTCTGGGCTTGAGAAGGCATAGCGTTTATCAGCCTTACTTACATATGCATTGTAATTTTGGTTTGTTTTGATTTTCATTTATTTATTGATAGTGATGTGTGGTGGTTTTATGCTTGGAAGATTATTTGACTTTATTTTTACTCATTCTTGGCTTAATGAAGCTCTTTACTTTTCTCTAAAAAACTTGTCTTGTGGAAAAAGTTTTTTAAATTAATTTCTGTTTGTTTTTTATTGGCATAGTCTTTTCATGGAAAAAATAATATTGTAGGGCCTCCCTTTCCTTGTGCATCGACTTCAATGAATATCACATCTGGATTCAGGGTGCTGAAATTTGGCCTTGTGATTGACATGTGTTCCAGGATGACAAATTCCTAGCTGTAACAGACCTGATCCATCTGGTATTCCACAACAAACAGAATCAGACATGTTTCCTGAAGAATATACTGGATTCAATCACATTAAGAACCAAGTTTGAGTGATTTTCAAGACCTTGGGGCATTTCTAGAAGCAGTTGATGAGTCACTAGTTCCCAAAAGTGACATTGTATGATGCTCCCAGTTCCCAGGATCTCTGGGGGAACTGAACGTGCTGCAAAAGCACTGGTCTTTGATATAGGTTTGAGTGAATATTTGGTAGAATAAACAAAACAGTAGTCAAATTTTGTATCTGAAGAAAATATAATTGGAACAATAATAGTACTGCAACTGTACCTGGTGTTAGAACTAAAATAGAGATTACTATACTAACATTGTGACCAACCTGCCCCATGTGCCCAACCAACCTACCCCACTCATGGGGCACATTGGCCACTTCTGACCTCATCTGTTAAAAATGTTGCAGAAGATAAAATAACAGTAAATAGAATCTAAAAAAATCATAAACATTGAAGAATGAATGCTCTATCTTTTGACATCAGAATCATTTTTCTAGCTCACAAACTTTGGCCACACAGTCTGCCAAAGCGAAAAAGTGACCAACCTGTCCCACTCTCCCCTATATCTTTTCAGTTTTTTTCTATAAGAGCTCATAGTATGGGTTGCTATTTGTATGTCAAAGAAACTTTTCCAACAATTTTTAATCCTGATACAAGCAGTATATTTAATTTAATTTTATAGCTTCTGAAGTTGACCTGAACAATAAAACTTAATGTCCTTCCAAAGAGATTCTATCTATGCTCTTTGACAACAAGGATACACTTACACACTTTTTATTTATTTAAATTATAAGAGCAGAAGTAGTAATAGTAGTATCCCCTAATATTTCAACTCAATACCCCTAGTTGTTCTCAATATATTGCTTGAATGTCTTATTGGGGACCATAGAGACAACACCTTTTGATTTATTTTAAAGTAATTGTAGAGTTCTCCATTTAAAGTGATCAGACATTGATTTTTCTTACTGATTTTTATATTTATTTTGTAGGTGCTTGGGTCATAATATAAGCTTACTAACTTACATGATTGATAATTGCCTGGTTGCTACATACATGATTGATGCATAAGAGAAAACTCCACATGGTGTCAGAAGTCTGAGGAATACAACATGGAATTTGGAGCTTGCCCATCAATAAATTGGGATGCAACAAACTTAAAAGTTGCCTGGTCACACTTCAAACAGCATGCAGAACTTATGTTTACAGGACCTCTAAGTGAAAAAACAAGTGCAGTGAAATGCTCATACTTGCTGATATGGGCTGGTGAAAAGGGCAGAGACATTTTTAATACATGGACATTAACTGCCGATGAAACAACCAATGTCGAAACATATCTAAGGAAGTTTAGAGAACATGTTGAACCACTTGCGAACCCTATATTTGCAAGATATCAGTTCCACAAACGTAACCAGAGAGACGGTGAATCCATAGAACAGTACCTCACTGAGTTGTGCATCACAGCAAAAGAATGTGCATTTGGAACGACCAGTGATGAAATGAACAGAGATCAACTAGTTTTTGGAGTAAAGCAAGACAAGATTCGGGAACGACTACTTAGTGAAGGAGCAGGACTAACTCTAGCTCATGCAATAGCTACATGCAGAGCTGCAGAGGTGACCCAAGCACAGTTGATGATAATGTCCAACCAGGAACATCCAAAAGTGCATGTAAAACAAGAGATAGATGTGGTAACAAGGCAGGGACGAAAATGCTACAAATGTGGTGGCAGCTTCACACCTGTCATGTATGTTCCCCAAAGGACTCAGGTGAAGGGCCAAAGTGTTACAATTGTGGTGGAGTGTTCAGCAAAAGCCATCAGTGCCCTGTCAAAGGAAAAAGCTGCATAAAATGCAAGAAGATGAATCACTTTGCAAAAATGTGCAGAAGCAGTCAAAGGAACATTCATAGCATTGAAACAGAGGAAAGTAGTACAGATACATCTTCACAGTATTTTATTGAAAGCATTCAAATGAAGGAGGAAAAGAATAATGAACCAGTGGCCAAACTGTGTCTAACAATAGAAGGAATTAATGTGGAATTCAAAATTGATACAGGTGCAGAACCAAATGTCATACCAATGAAGACCCTTAACAAGATGCATCCACAACCAAAACTCAGGCCAACATCTGACATACTTACAAGCTATACTGGTGAATCCTTGAAAGTAGCTGGTACCTGCCAGCTAGAGGTTCAGTACAAGAACAGAGAGCCGCAAACACACAAGTTCTATGTGGTGGATACAGACATGAGACCTATACTTAGTAGGCAGACCCGTGTATTGCTGAACTTAATCAAGTTCATATACAACATAGAACAGACACCAGTAACTAGTACTACGGATGAGATTCTAGTAGAATACAAAGACGTGTTTGAAGGCATTGGTAAAATGCCTGGAAAATGCAAGATACACCTGAAGCCCGGAGCAATACCATCAGTACAACCACCAAGAAAAGTACCCTTGGCAATCCAGGATAAACTGAAAAACGAACTGGAACGCCTGGTCTCCCTCGGGATAATCGAAAAAGTTACTGAGCCAACAGAGTGGGTAAACTCTATTGTCATAGTGCAGAAGCCCAACAGCGATATCTGGATATGCCTAGATCCTGTAGAATTGAACAAATGGATACAGAGACCACATTATCCGATACCAACGTTTGACGACATTGCAAACAAATGTCACGGAGCTCAAAATCTGTTCAAACTAGATGCCAGAAACGGATACTGGTCAATGGTACTTGATGATGCATCATCAGATCTGACAACGTTCAACACCACGTTTGGGAGATTCAAGTGGAGAAGATATCCATTTGGAATAATCTCAGCTCAGGATGAGTACCAGCGCTGGATGGAGGAGGCTTTTGAAGGATTGCGTCTGGGTCTAATAGTGGATGACATAGCAGGCATAGGAACAAGTAAAGAAGATCACGACAAAGGAGTCAAGTTTATCAAGACAAATGCGTATTCAATGCAACAGCCATTCCATATTTTGGCCATCTTCTAACCACGGAGGGTGTCAGGCCAGGCCCCAACAAAACAAAAGCAATTGCTGAAATGCTGGAACCAAGAAACAAAGAGGAACTGCAGACATTATTAGGGATGTTCAACTATCTCTCCAGATATATACCAAACTTATCCAGTCTGAACCAACCTCTACGAGAGCTTGGAAAAGCTAAGGATTTTGTCTGGACAAAGAAACACAGCAATACATGTCTAAGCATTTGCAACTCATTGTGCAAACACCTCTCATATTTCAATACTCACTGCCAGGAAGTCGAGGTAATTGTTGATGCATCACAACATGGGTTGGGAGCCCAGCTACTAGTGGAAGATGAAACAGTAGCATGTGGTTCAAGATCATTAAGTGACACAGAACAAAGATACTCTCAAATTGAGAAAGAACTACTCAGCATCGTGTTTGCATGCAAACATTTTCACCAATATATATTTGGAAGAAAGGTCTTGGTCATTACAGACCACAAACCGTTGGAAAACATTTTGAGAAAACCAATCAGCAAGGCTTCACCCAGATTACAGTGGATGATGCTAGCCATCCAGCCATACGACCTCAGGTTCACATACAGACCTGGACAAGAAATTCCTGTGGCTGATACCTGATCACGTTTACACATGGAAAACACAGACCCAGAAGAAGATCTACAGGCTGAATTGCACATGCATAACATTATAAAACACATCCCAATCAAAGACCAAATGGTGCAAAGCATCACAGACAGTACCAAACATGACCCAAAAATGCAAGTTCTAGTCAACACCATCAAAAAAGGATGGCCAGAGCACAAAAAACAGTGCCCAGCTGAAATTCAGGAGTACTGGAATTACAGAAATGAACTGGCAGCATACCAAGGAATCCTTTTAAAGGGTGATCAAATCATAATACCG
This sequence comes from Artemia franciscana, assembly GCF_032884065.1. Classification (NCBI taxonomy): domain Eukaryota; kingdom Metazoa; phylum Arthropoda; class Branchiopoda; order Anostraca; family Artemiidae; genus Artemia; species Artemia franciscana. The sequence continues at coordinate 28,688,581 of NC_088865.1, read as the reverse complement.
GGGTGTATGTGCCAAGAAATCATGACCCATCTTCACACAGCCCACCTAGGCATTGTCAAAACGAAACAATGTGCACGCTCATGCGTTTTCTGGCTGAACATCACTGCCAACATCATCTTTGGATGTGAAATATGTCAACGATTCAGTGGTTGCCAGCCAAAGGAACCTCTCATAAATTCTGAAATTCCTGAGTACCCATGGGAACATGTGGGTACTGATTTACTGTTCTGGGAAGGAAGAAATTACTTGGTAACCACTGACTACTATAGTAGATACATTGAACTTGACAAGCTAGACAGTACAAGCTCGGGAGCCATAATAACCAAGCTGAAAAGCCAATTCGCACAACATGGGATCCCACAAATACTTACCTCTGACAATGGCCCCCAGTTCACAGCAGACGAATTCAAAAAATTTGCAGAACAGTGGAGAGTCACACACCGCACGTCCAGTCCCAGATACCCTCAGAACAATGGCCTCAGTGAAAAAGCAGTCCAAACTGTAAAAAGGCTTATGTCAAAAGCACTGACTGACAGATTAGACCCATACCTAGCTTTACTTGAGTATCAGAACACTCCCGTAGACGATTTAGCATCACCAGCACAACTGTTGATGAGTTGCCAGTTAAGATCAGTTATGCTGTCAGTAGAGCATAACTTTGTGTCAAAAATTGTGCCCAAAGAGGAATACAAGGCAGCAAGACAAAAGCAGCAAGAAGCCAAGAAGGAGGCTTACGACAGAGGTACACGCATGATCAAACCTTTTGCACCAGGCCAACAAGTATGGCTCAATAAAACTGGGCAGGCAAATGAAAGATGGATTAAGGCCACGGTAACTGGTATATACAACGAATCAAGCAACCGCTCAGTGACTGTAAAGACAGAAGATGGAGCTGTATAGACGCAACAGGAAGTTTATACATGCCAGACCCACTACAAACGAGTGCACCTACCTGCAAAACAACATGATGCCATTAACAAACATGGAGGTGCCCATGGAACCTGAACCATTGTATGAATCCCCCCTAATCACAAGCCCATCAAGCAATATCAGTTGGAGGTTTAGCCTACCTGAAGAATCCTTTCAGACACCAAGAGCAAACCAACAACCAAACCCTAAGGAGCCACAAAGCACACCTCCTGGTTTCAAAGCCACAGCTACAGCACACCCAGTACAACCAAATCTGAAGATGACAAGGTCGGGAAGGGTTATAAAGGAGCCAGCCAGATTAAACCTTTAGCCATGAAACCCCTGTTGGATCACTTGAAGAAGAACAAATCCAAAAGAAGGAAGATGTAGAGTTCTCCATTTAAAGTGATCAGAAATTGATTTTTCTTACAAATTTTTATATTTATTTTGTAGGTGCTTGGGTCACAATATAAGCTTACTAACTTACATGATTGATAATTGCCTGGTTGCTGCATACATGATTGATGCATAAGAGAAAACTCCACAGTAATATTTATTTCTAAAGCATAATAGGCCACTTGCATAATTGTAGGGGATTGACATGCCTAATATCCCTAAAAAAAATGCTTGACTGTTTTGCTGTGCTGAACATAATGGCTTTCTCAAAATTTTGACTGGATGCATTTGGAGAGTGAATGGGCTTGAGAGAAGGGCTGCTTCCTCTCAAATCTCCTGTTACCCTTAAAGAGGGTACAAGACAATCATACTGTAATTAGGGTGCAAGGGGGAGGACTCCCTCCTTCATATATCTAGTAAAAACATTTTAAACAAGTAAATAAAAGTGAAAACAGATGCATTTTGTTCTCAGTAAAGTGTAAATTATGTTCTGGTCTTGAAAAAGTATGGGGTTTGTCAGCCCAACTCATGTTGATTTTTGCTTGTTTTGAGTTTGACTTATATATTGTATGATTTAAATGAACAAAATATGTATAAATATATACATATACTAAACTGACAATCCACAGCCATATTTTTCAGCAAGGTGCAAAATCATGTTCCGGTCTTGAGAAAGTATGGGTGTTGTTTAGGACACAATTTATAGACCTTTTAACTATACTGAACAAAATGGCTTTCTCAACATGTTAATTAGATGTGTTTTTGGAATTCATAGGCATGTGGGGGGGGGGGCTTGTTCCCCTGAAACCACTTTTAACCAGTAAAAAGGGCAATAGTCCTTTGAATTTCCAACCAAATGAGCCTTTTTGAAGTTTCTATGATAACAAATGGCCATCTCAAAATTTATATCAGATTCATTTCAAGAAAATACTAGGTTAGGGGGGTGGGTATCAACCCTCCAATCACTCTGAATCTTTGCTCAATCTCAATTTATGAGGGTTCAAAGATCTACAAATACATTTCCTAAATTTAGAAAAAAAGATTGATATGGCTTAAAATTCTACTCAAATAGCAAGAATTGCATTTTCAGAACTAAAACTAGAGAAAAAGAACTAATAACTAAAAATTAAGGTAACTGATGTTTTATGAAAATTTCAATAGATATAGACCTGTCAAGCAGGCATATTCCTAACACTTAGAAATCAGAAGATAATTAACATAGAAGTTTGAAGCTTGATAATAACTAGAAGCTTGGCAATACCTTCCCAGGGTATGTTTTTGCCCCTATATTCATTAATGAAGGTTCCATTTTTCCTAATTTAACCCCTTTACAAGCTAGCAAAAAGTAGCTACACTAGAATTTTACCAGATATGGTAATTTTTAGGGATGCCACTAAAAAAAACATAGAATGGGACTGCTTTCTCTCCAGTCACTTTTGACTCTTGAAAAATATGCTAGAAGTTTCTATTTTAGACCAAATGAACTCCCTCCAAAGTTTCTACATCCACCCCTTTAATATGAAGCAGCACTGGAAAACAAAATAATGTATCAAAGCATTATGAATCTGTATTAGCCTATATGCAATACTAGGCCTAGAGAATTGTCTCTGATATATCATATCCAAATTAAACAATTTACAGTCCATGCTTAGGAGTTGGTCAAATATTTTTCAGAGGTTAGCTATTTTCCAAGCGCAGACAAAGAGCATTACCTTATCAGATGAATGTAAACTTGGGCTTTCTCCTCCATTGGATGATTGTACCAATCGCCTTTTTCCTGATCTGATCACTCTATTTTTCAAAATTTCATCTGAGGCGAAACTAGGTGTTGAGACAGAAACTTCATCTTCACTATCTGGTTCATCAAAATTATCTTGGGTCAATTGCTTATTTGAAGATCTTTTCATTATGTCAAATTTTTTGAATTCTCTCTGTCAATTTCTTCCGAATAGTTTCTATAAGCAAATGTCATAGGTAGCGTTGTCGACTGAAAGATGTAAAATTAACGATTGGGGTAGGTTACACAATAGACTAGGGCTTATTTTAGCGCTTTTCTTATGGGTTCACTGAAAACGGTTTGTGTCTTTATATGCTGAGAAACTATGGTAATGAAAGCTATTTTTCAAAAAATTGAAAAAACATTTTTTTTAAAAGAGGAGAGGGTAAGTCGTGTTCAGAAGTTGGTATTGTAATCTAAAAGAAATCAATATTGATAGTTGCGTAAAGAACAGTATAAAACAAAATATAATGTGGTGTTGCAGCTATCTAGGCCTGCAGCTGCTAGCACTGGGTGTTTCGAATCCGGTGGGCTTGCCTTAACAAGCGTTAAGGACCCCCGAAAAAGATTCTCGCCAGGCAGTTGACCGTTGGGCTAGTACAGTCTTCAATTGCAGCGAACCGACTGACTTAAGAGCATTACATACTAAAGAAAAATGACCCATTTCTGTGGATATATGAATTATTTAGGCTTATAACAAAGTTTCTGAAGAAAAAAATGTGTTCAGCTGGGAGTGAAGCATACCAATGTCTGGAGGGTAGCAAATCCAGTCCTGGGAGGTGCAGTTGCCCTCCTAGCCCAGTTCCAGTTCCAAAAATTGTAGGGAGGTATATGGACTAACAACAAGTCCTTTCACCTTTTTGACTTCTTCTTCAGAAAAAAAAACTAGCTACTGGAAGCGCTATTCTCCTCCAGTCTGCGAACAATGGATATATACGATTATGAACAATAATACACTGTTATTGATTGTGGGAAGTGCGAGTACCTGAGCTACCTGTCCCCAGCAGTTTAAGGCACTAGGCCGGCCGGTACCAATACGGCTCTTCCTATTCATTCCCGCTCTCTTCTGCACAATCAAAAACTATGGATAAATCGCGTCCCTTTAAAAATTGACTTCTTCAAGCTTTCATCTTTATTAAACAATATTTCTCTTCTTTAAGGTATCAATTGCTGCCTTAAATATCTTACGATCAATTTCCCATGGCAGGTTAGAATCCAGGATAGCTGTATAAGTATTTGGAATCTTAGCCAAGGAGCAGAAACACTTAAGAGCAACAGTCTCCTCACTCTGAGCCTGGCAATCAAATAAAATATGCTGGATTGTTTCCTCTGTTGAAAAGCAGATTCGGCATAAAGGGGAATGATGTAGCTTCCAATTAAATAACAAGCTATTTAGAAGTAGGGCACCTGATTTCAGCCGGTAATATAGCACAGTATTTAATCTTGTATGAAATGGAGATAACATTAATGTACTGTGATTAACTTTGGATCTTTGCCTGATAATATCTCGTGAATTGAGGTCAGAGGAAGGACTGGGAGATAACATGGAAGCCTTTGCTGCTAGAGAATCAGCCATATCATTATATTTTATACCTTTATGACTACGAACGTGTTGAAAATAAACTTCATTTTCCTTGATCTTAAGATTAAGAAGCTGTCTTCTAATATTATATAAATCTTTGTCATTAGCAATTCTATTAATATTTTGGATCAGTAGTAATGCTGATTTAGAGTTGGAGAGACAGAGTATATTTTCAGATTCATAAGAGCATCCAAGGCCAGGCGGATGGCACTTAATTCAGCAGACAAGATAGAAGATCCCAATGGGAGAGGAGAATAAATATTCAAATTCAGGGATGGGATACATGCTCCTGCTCCAGCTCTTTCCCTCTGGACGGATCCATCTGTATATATTGTGCCCTGCTTTTGAATGCAATGCCCATATCAAATTGTGCCCTGCTTTTGAATGCAATTCAGTAATTGCAATTGGCATTTAAATGGGAATAGTTACATCAAATTCAATATGCAATGGAGTGAATTCACAATCGTTCCCAAAATCTAAGGGATAATTTTGTTGTTTTTTCAGTTTCTCAATGAAAATACAAAAAAAAAACGATTTTTCAACAAAAAAAGAAGATATTCTCGAAATCAAGGGTAGGGCCGACTGGGGGCTTGACATTTTTCACCCTCTCCAATGATTGAAACCATTGGTACCAATCTTATTAAACTTGGGACTCATTAGGTAATGATAATATAAAACCATTGAAGAGTTGAAGTCTAACCAGAAACTTTTGCAAGACTTGACCTCTTTTTTATTTTTGTAGGCTTTGCCTGGTGACATTGTGGATCGACAATTTTATATTTTTTGCCAGAAAACGATTTTAAGGGAAATCTAAGCTGAAAACGACTTACAATGGAAACAGATATTTGTCAGTTTCGTTGGTCGAGTCAAAGCGGGAAATTTCAACGATGGATATCACGAGGGATTTTGCTTATAAAATTTTGAAGAGAAAAGTAACTAATTTGCCATGCAGATTTTTTTTTACGAATTGTTGACTTGATCTCTTGCCTAAAACAAAATGTGAAAATACTTTAATCTGAATCACCTATCCCTTTTTCCTTTGACGGGCAGATTAAAAATCTTCTTGTGCTTTATGAAAAATTTTATGATTTGATTTGACAATGAAAATATTTAAAAATAGTGACAATTAAAGGAGTAAACTTGAGTTTGATTGAAAATGATAAAACAGTGTTCAATTGATTTTGAAAAATTGCCATTCCTTCTGACAATAATTATAATCTGCTCTCCCGCAAAAATTATTGGTTGATATACGGTTGCTAATCAACAAATCTCTTCTCATGACTGTAGATCAGGAATTTGTTCGCTAAAAAGAGCTTTGTGTCTTTGACGGCAACCAGAGCCATCTTTTCAGGCAACCCACCTCCCACACAGAATTTGACACGGATTGTGCAGACTATCGTTTTGAGTGCCGCTTTCAACACGGCGAATGTCTTCTCAGAACTAATGTTCAACCATGCTATTCTATGGGATTATACTTTGGAGGAACCCATTTCCAACACACTTGGATCCCGTACATGACAATGTTTTAGAGTTTCGCAAAGTTACACACGGAGAACCTGAAAACGATTTTTATTAAATCTGCTCAAAACACGCCTCAAATCCGGTGCATGAAAACAGTGTTTCCACTTTGAAGGATTTATCCCTTTCTGAGGGATTTCTAGGCCTTCCGCAGGATTATTTTCTCTAAAAAGGGATACGGGATTTTTCAGGGATAATTGAGATATTAAGGGATTTTCCCTACTAAAATAGAGATATTCAGGATTTTCAGTTTTGATGGTGTATTCAAGGATTTTTGTTGGTATTTGGTGCAGCTTCCAGAATTTTTTATCTTTCCCTGTAAGGATTTTGTTTTTCGTCAGTATGAGCGATATAGTGAGCTACGCGCCAACTTTTTCAAAATTGCTTGGCAACTGTTTCAAAATTCAACAGCGGCAATTGGAATTAGCTAGTTGATTAAGAAGAAACAAAAGGAAAGTAAAAGTAAGATATATTATTTTTGGATTAAGGGTTTGATATTTTTGTTAATTTTTAATTACAAAATATAAACATGATATTTACTTTGACTGCGATGTGTAAGAGCATGCACATTTGAAGGTCATGTTCGATCGTTGGTCTATTTTCATCCTGTGTTTTCACCTTTCGGGCGAATGTGGCAAAAATTTTTGTATTGTTGGTTTAACAAACAAAAATAATGTTCTGTTCTTTGACTCTTGAACGAGAGGTTGAATTCTGCATTCGTTAGTATCCATGCTCAAGATAGGAGAATGCAAATTTTGGGATTTAGTTTTGAAGTTTTTTTTGTTAAAAAAATTATAGTGTTTGCATCTTCCAGTGCTTTTCAGTTCGTTCGGAGAGATTTTTATTTAAAACAACACAGATGGACTTCGTGGACCAGGAAACCAGTAGCTAACTGTCGTGATTAGCATGAGAGGGATTTTTCAAAGGATTATTGTTTGACCAAAAAGGGATTTTTAGGGATTTTTCGTCTCTGATTCGGGATTTTTCAAAAAAGAAAGTGGAAACACTGCATGAAAACACAACTCAGCATGTCTTATTTCGCGAAGAAACTTAAGCAAGTTTCGGTCAAATTCTGAAAAATAGGCTAGCTAGTTGTTACTTAGCCTATTTATTTCGTGGTATAAAGAATAAGGTAAATGCATTTTGTTACTGTTTTTGTCCGTATCCAAAGGTGAGATCTTTGAAATAATCTTGGCTGTGTGAAAGGTGTCAAATTTAATGTTGGTCAAAGTTGTTATGCATATTAGGATAGCCTATTCTCCATTGATTACCCACTTTTTATACAGGATGAAGGATTATCAGTTATAAAATTACTTTTATTGAACTGACTTCTAAATCAGACTGTCAAAGTGCAAACTTGGGAGCCTTAAAATTTTTAAACTGAATCCACATCAATGCCTCCTCTCCCCCTGTGGTGATTGCAGATAGGCTAAAAATCTAAGAAATATACAAAACTAAGTTAGAGGTTAAGGATAGTGGCTCTCCAGAAGGAGACATGATAGAGCAAAAAGGGGGATATTTTTTAGATGACTAAGCTCTATGCTTGTTTTTATGGTTTTGTTCAAATTTTTGACATTTCATCCCGATCCCCCCCTATATAGCCCTTGGCTATATAGAACATAAACTAAAAATGTGGTAAAGGTGGATAGTTTTTACATTGATCACCAACAAATAAGGTGAACATACCTTGATGCCTTTTTAGCCTATTCTCTTTTTTAAGATAATAGTCATATTACATGGAAATTCAATTTAAACCTTTTAATGTCCCTCAAAGATTTCCTCCTGCTTTGGCAATATAAAAGGGCTAACAAGGACAACTTTTGCTTATGTATATCATGAATAATGGCATTTTAAACAATTTGACTACAGCTTGACTAGACTTTAACCCCAAACCTCCTAAGGTACCAATAGGCCTATATAGCATGAATTATAGATAGGCTATTTCCCATGTGTTTTCTGGTTTTTGATTTTGTAACAGTTAATTTGATTTATACCTGTTTAAACAAGAACAATGATAACAGCTTAAAGACAATTGACAATTTTTAAAGACTTATAAATTCTTTATTCAATTAGATGTTGGTGAATAAATGTCTGTAGATTATATAATTTTAGCAAAATGGAATTATAATTAGTTCCATATAAAATTGAATTTCAAAATAAAATAACTATTATATTCAGATAAAGCAAAAAATGACATCAAGCAGTATGTGTCACCTTATTTATAGGTCAGCTATATAAACTCCTACACTTTTACCTCTAGTACCATTAGATTCCTTGGTTTATCCTCTTTTTCAGCATAATAGCTATTACCCTGATAATCCCCCCCACACACAGAGACATACATATCCCAAATAATATATTTGTTTTTATTCTTTATGTTGACTAGCCTGTTGTTTTCTTATAGCCACCTCACCCAAGAAGTGAAGTTAGGTTAATCCTAATGAAACAGTTCTTATTTCATAATATGCAGAACACTTGTTGCTAAAACATTTTGCATATAGACCTGCTATACTCCCTCCACTCCCCCTAATGTGTAAATATAACCTATAGCCTAGGTTATACATTTTCAATGCATTTTCCCAATTTTGTTCTGTCTCAGTTGATTCAATTTACAGTTACACAGGATGAAACAAGAGAGACACATTGCAAGAATAGCTGGAAAATATATAATTTGGGCTTGAGGGGGCGGGGGTGTAAAGTAGGTCTATAGCAGATTTGCATGCAAAATGTGTAAGCTATAATTATTCTGCATATTATGAAGCAAGAATTGTTCCATTAGGATTGACCTAACTTCACTTCTTGGGTATGGTGGCTATAAGACACAAGTACCTTTCATTGTTTTTTATGTTATTTTTTTTTTAAATAGCCTAATGCTATATGATGTGTGGTGGAGCGCTGGGGGTGAACTGTCAAAAGTGCAAACAAAACCATAAAAATGATTATAACATTAACAATATAATAATGTCCCTCTTGTTTTTCTGGTATGTCTCCTTCCAGAGCATTTTTTTGGATTCTAGAAAAAAAATTCTGGATTAGGGGTCTTTGTCAATTAGTTGAGTTAGGTTAATGAAACTAAGGAAAAGATCCAGAACCCCATTGATTCCCCAGGAAGATATTTTAAAGTAGCCTATCTAAGAAAAAATGCGTCATTATGAAAAATAATGAGGGAGGGTTCATCCAAGGTCCTGTGATTATGTTTAGTACAGTTAAAAGACTTTGACAAGGATCCATTGGAAGGCAAGTACAGTGCCAGCAGCTGTGGTAATCCAGCTCCAATAGTATGTATTAAAGTTGCTGTGTTTATAAAGCTTGTGTTTTTTAGTGATTTATAGTAGTGAATGAAATTAGAGGAGAACTAAGGGCTATACCTGCTTTACTTATTAAAGTGGAAGAATTTCTCCTTTTGTGTTTAATGTCTTAAAACCAATCTGTTAACCTTCTTAAGAATAGGTACAATAGACTTTACTTGCATTGACTAATTTATTGATATCTGATGCCTTTTTATTTACTTCTGGTATTTTGGTGATTTAATTTGTTAGCAGAAAATAAGCATTGGTTTCCAGACTTCAGTTTTTTTGCTTGTGAAGTTGCTGCCAATTTTTTGGAGAAGAGTTGGCACACATGGTCAAATGAGTAGTTTATAGAAAGCATCTGTGTAGTCTGAAGTTTGACACCTTTTCAGTTTGTAACAAGTTGAATGTATAGAGAAAAAAAAAACAAAAAACAATTTAAATTAAACAGTTTCAAACATTGCAATGAAAATGTCATTTTCAGAATATAATGTCAGTTATGTTTTCAGGATGTAGTCATATTATTACTATTTTTGAGATATGGTTTAGTTTAATTGTAAAGAAATGGTAGTGAACCTACTCCCTGTTCAGTTAAAGGGACTTGAATTGTAAATGTAGCTATTACTAGCATGCTATCTTTTCAAAGATGCTATCTTAGCAGAGTGATATCTGTGACCACAACAGTATTTTTTTTGCAGCAATACGTGAAGTTTTTGTGGTGGTTGCAGGCAATTATGTATTACAATGTAATACTGTATATATATATATATAGCCTAGAAGTCATGAATTCATAAACTTTTTGCATAGTTATAAAAAAATTGAACACAAAGTAGATTAAAACAAGCAAAGGTAAAAACAACAAATAGGCTACACAATAGAACAGAATACATAGAAATTCATCATAACAGATAATATACATAGTTAATAATGTTATTATTATTTTGAAATTGGTTCTGATGCTCAGGAAACATTGATTTTCCTAGTCAGTTCCTGAAGCTATTGAATAATGATACTCTACAAGATTACTTCCAATTTGGTTTTTAATTTTTGTGGCTCTGTAGAGAAGGAAAAAAAAACAGTTGTCTTCAAAGGTTGCCAGTAAAAATTTTTAAAAGCATTCTGTCTTTTTAAAGAGTAACTGACCATCTCAAAGAAGCTGGAGCTATAATAGTATGTGCTTGCCCGAATTGTAGTTAACTCCAAGGCAAAAACACCTTTTTTAAAGTCACAACCATGCTTTAGGTACCTTATTACACTAGACACTTGTAGGGTAAACATGGGTTTGACTTTAAATAAGGATAGTTAAAATTACTTCTTGTTAAAATTCAATATGAATATTTAATACAAAAACTAGGTTAACCAGAAACTACCATTGTAAAGGACATACACTGAAGATATATTCTTAACATATATGTAAACAATGTTGCCCTCTTATTTTCATTTGTTCTAAGGTTGATGTCATTAATGAATCACCTAGCAACAACCCCAAAAACTGCAGAAAGCAAATTTTGAAAACTAAATACTGTGTTAAATTGATATGAAACATGAACTGTTCACCAGTATCTGTAAGTAAATAATATGTAATTCTTAATTACATAAAAAGCCATGGAACCTGTTTTTTTTTATAAAAATAGGTATATGACAGACTATTTTGATGTATTTTTCTTTGACAATGATCATGACCATATTAACTGACAACATTTTAGCAATTATTTTTATTTTCAGCTACCATCATTCTTTTCGCAATAAAACAAAATGTAACTTTTAGACTACCCTGCAGAAAATGTAGTTATGCTTGAAATCCTGCTGTAAATTTGTGTGTTGTATCTAACCAAATTTTGTGAAAATTTTGTTGGGGAATCTTGCAACATTTTTGCTTTTGCTTTTTAGTTTTTTTTAAGGAGTTCTTTTAAAAGTAACAAAAACTCTGGGATTCATAACCTGATTGCAATGTAAGTTCCAAATATCAACTCTGTTTCATGTATTTTGAATATATGGCTCTAATTTTAGAGCCAAGTGCATTATTTTTCGTCTGGTCGAAACCAACTTTTTATACCTGATTAGAACCAAACCTCATCAAATGTGATGTAAATTCACAACAAATTATGCCAAATATTTGCTTCCAATAGCATTAGTAGGGCATGTTTTTCAAAGAAACACAAATTTATTACTTTGCAAGTTGACTGCAGTAATAGTTAAAAACAAAACAAAAAAACAAGCTTTGATTTTAAGAAAAATGTGCATTGCAAAGATTAAATTTTTTTTTTATTAAATTAAAAAATGATTAAATAGATTCGATTAAAAAAAATCTTGCAAAGATGGCGAAATTTTTGCAGAATACTACAAAAATCGTATTCTAATTTCAAATTTTGCCTTTATTTGCAAATCCCCATAGGAATTCTTTGAAATCTATGTATTTGTTTTGTTTTCAATTTAACACACTTTAAAGGGTAACAACTTGCCAGCCAACTGCAGTGAAAGTGAATTAAATAAGTTTTGATAAAGAGCCAAAGCATTAGCATTCAATAGGGAACAGAGTGCCTCTCATGTATTGTCATTTTTTCCCAGCCACTTTGCATGGAACAAGTGGTTGGAAAAACTTTGGAAGGCACTCATTTATCTGGGTATTGAAAATGCTTGTGCCCTTTTGAGGGTCAAGAGGAATTACAGGGCAACCATCCCCATGCCATGTCCCTTTTCTGCCCCTGGTCACCTCTGTAACTCCTGTAGAGACCAAAATTAACAGATAAGACATTTTTCTTAGAATAGTCAAAAGTTCTAATAAATATGCCTCAAGAGATGACATGACCCAGACAACTCTGGGAGCAAGGCCCTAATTGCCCCCTGTTTACAGATAGATTTTATCATCAACAATACTTTAGCACTGAATTAGTAAAGAGTTATGTGCCTTTAATGTTTTCTTCGTGCACTCAAGACCACAGAGCCTTGAGGACGATGGGGGGATATTTGATGTTTTGAGCTCTTTTCACTTGATTTAAAGAAAAAAGCAATCCAAGATATCCATTTTGTTCAAAAACATGAAAAGGTTTGATAAGTATGCCTCCAAGGTCAACATTTCCCTCAGAGCTCTAGGGGGTAATGGTCCTAAATCATGTAGATTACCCATCTGTTACAAAATTTAGTGTTTGGAAGGAGGGGAAGGGCAAGGTAAATCAAAAGATACTTTCTGTTGCAAGATTATCAAAATAGTTTACTTACAATATCTCTATAACAGCTTGGGTGATCAAGCTGAATAGGGGGATAAGGCAAAGATAACTCAAAAGGAACTAAACACATCCAGGTTATCAAAATGGTAAATCTGCAATATCTTGAAAAAGGCTCAGGTGATGGTGTTAAAATTGTTGCATAATATTGGGGGAGAGGGGGGGGTAGACAATGAAAACTTCAAGTCTAGATTTAGGCAAGGGGCTCAAATGTTTTGTTTCTGATCCTCCCAATGGTTGTTGCCACCTTGTTAAGTAGCAAGACAGATTATGGAACTATACATATTCAGGCTATCAAAATACCCTATCTGTAGTATCTCAGGAAAAATATGGCAGAAGGAGTTGAAACTTTCAGGTACAGTTGGGGATTTCATATTTGGTTTGCAAGGGAGGGATAAGTTTCTTTCTCTAATCCAAATAAATGTTTTTTAGTTATAAGCCCCTGTGCAACTTATAATCTATTCACATCAAGTACTAAGGTACACCAAAAGACACTATGTTACCAGGTCATCAAAATATCTTATTTGCAATGTCTTGAGAATTCTTTGAGAGATTAAGTTCATACTTTCTGGGAGTTCTATGGGACCAAGTGGACCTCTTGTTTTGACCTAGGGGAGGATGAGAAAGGATGGCTTGTAGGTTCAAGTTGAAGCTGTCAGGGGTACTGCTGTTTCAAACGGATCTTGAATTTGGACTTTAAGGGGAGTTAAAGGTGAATCAGAAGGGCCAAAACATTTCTTATTCCAAACTATTGGTTCCCAGACAAAAGGGCTTGCAATCTATTCTGGAAAGCCAGAAACTTCAAGGTTAAGAGGACTTGTGTGCATCAGAAAATCTTGAAACAATTTTGTTTTACCCAAAAATTGGCCCAGTTTATTTTCTGATTGGCTAGGATTCTTGGCTCCCAGGTGTAAATGGACTTGAATTTTTTTAATCATTCAAGACCGAATGATCAAAAAATCTTGATGCCCAACAATGGGGATCATGAATTATTCGTTTCCCACCCAGCTTGAAAATTATATTCATAAATTTCCTGTGCCTGGTGGACCCCCACATAAAAAAGGAAATAAAAAAATAATGCTAGTTGTATCATTTTGTGATGTCCAGAAATGAGTCTGTAAATTTGTTGCATCTCTGATAGGCTTGCAGTTTACATGGCCTTGCAGATCTCAATGAAAACAAGGTTTTTGAGATTTGGTTCTATGGATTTGTGACAGTTGAAACTAGGCCAACAGGTTGTGTCTTTTGCAATTAGCTTAAACTGACTGGGTATGTAAACAGGAACAAGGGGATCTCATTAAAGACAGAACTATTAAAAATACTTTCTTTTATTGATTAGTGTCACCCAAAGTTGGCTAAAATTTGTTTTGTCCCCAATCAGCTTGCAACTTACTGAACATGTACACTCACCAAAATGACACTAAGGCAAACAAAAATTAGAGCTCCTTAGGAAGACCAAAGATTGTGCAGATCATCTATCTGTATGAACAAAAATCCCATTCCAAAATCACCCAATTTTAAGTAAAGTATTTTAATAGTTACCACACAAAACTTTGGCTGGTTAAGCATTTTCACCAAATATTCAAACTTTGACAACAATTAAATTGCAATCTAATGTTTCAGGTCTTAAGTAGAAAAACTTTATAAATATTCCGACAGTTTACCAATAATATAACTCAGTCATTTGAAAAGCAATGGAAATAAATTCTTTAAAACCCATTCCAAAAAAAGCTTTTCAAAGGAAAGTAAAAAGTATATTAAAACCTAAAGTTAGCAGAAACAAAGCCATGTAAAAATTCAAACTTAATGGGAATAAAGTTTCTGTTGCAGAAATTACTATGATTGAAAACTGAAACCCTGAATAAATAGACACTAAAACTAGATCTTTGTTGCATGGGCAATGTAAGATGTTGTGGCAACCTTCGTTTGGCTTCACTGATTAAAGTGTTGCAAGAGCAACACTTCAGTTTTGTTTCCGCACTTTGATTAAATGCTGAAGTTGTTGCTCTATAAGGATCTTTAAATAAATACCATAGACACCTGCGTCATAAGGTTATCCATGAGTTTGTAGAGTTATAATACAATGTGCACCAATTTGCACAAATTCCTAGCTCAAAGTGAACCAATTCTTACTTAAAAGTCTCTCTCCTGGGATAAGACATCAATTTCACTGGAAACAAATAATAGGTACACCAACTACCAAAAGTTGCAAACCTCTCATTGCTGAAGATGATTATGAGCTAACAGCTGACTGTTGCTTAAAACTTCCCTATATGTCTCACAATTGGTATTGGCCTATTTTTACTGCTGAAGCTGTCAACCCCTTTAAACTTTCAAACTGGTATATCTCGTGAAAGAATTTTTCTACCAAAAAATGAATGATATATGCTTTGATCAGCTCACCAAGAGCTGACCATCAAAAAAAAATCTATCTCTCTTAGTTCAAAAGTTGGCTTTTTTGTTGTAGGCCAAGCTTCTAACATCATCACTTAGAAAGGAGCAAAGGATAAACTCTAATTTTTTTTTAGCAAAGAGAGAACTTTCAGAGTTTAAGAGGCACATCTGATACCATTTCTCTACCGCAGTCCCAAGTGCAAAAAACTGAATGATAAACTCAAGCTGAAATCATGAACAGAAATGGGTAGAAACAACAAATGACAGCACTTTTGGTTTCCACTTTTTTGTTTCTTTAAATTTTTCCATTTATCACTCAAAGAAGATATATTGGTTGTGGGGTCGGGTAACTGGTGCATATATTCAACACTTATAGATTTTAGTCCATCTTCAATTTGAAACTGGTGCCTGCCTGCTTGCCTTCTAGAACAGAGCTTTCCACTCGAAAGCAGAAACATTGTTTGATGAAACAAAAGCTTACACCCTTACCACTTTCTAGGAATATGCTGGAATCAGGGTGCTAGGAACAAAAAATAAACGCACACAGCAAAACCAAAGTGTTGCTCTCGCAACACAATGAATGATCAAGTCAGATTTATGAAGAATAGAAAATTCGTCAAAGGCCAGACCATCATTTGTATTTTCCTGAAAACTAAATGTGTTTTCAACGTTTTCTTTTTTATCTTTTCTTACGTTTGACATTGAAAACCCAACGTTGACTGTTGGGTTTCATTTCAACTTGAGTTTGCTTTAAGTTTGAATTTTTACATATCTATTTTGCTCGTTTTGGTCTTAATTCAGCTCTTTGCTTTTCTTTGATAGACTGTTTGGCAATTTTTGTTCTAATTAACAATCAAAAAAGTAAATAAGTTTGATCTTGGCTTGAAGCTATTAAGAGTGTTTATGAGCCAAAGAGGATATAAAAATTCAGTTTGATGGAGTAGGTCCCTCAAAAGGACTGATAATTTTTTTCCAATGGCTGGAAACCTACATCCTTTGTGGAACAAGGGATCATAGTGCACCAAAGAATTCAAGTTGGGGCATGAGTCCTGAGTACCATTTGAGTTGTAATAACGTGGTCAAATGCATCATGCTGTGCTATGTAAATTTTACACAAGAGCAGAAAAACCTAAAAAATTAGTCTTTACGACCAGTGTTATTAAGGAGTACTTGTTTATACATTGAATATTCCTTTATTGACTTAAAATGTGACAAAAATAATTCCAATATCAGAAGGTCAAGTTCCTGGCCTATTACCTGAGTCAGAATACAACAAGTAAGTGCTACTTTTTTGGATTCACATGCCATTGAGTCATTTTTTCAAAAAGAATGCTGAAATTTTACAAAGGTACTGCAAATACCATCACTGTTGGATAACAATCAATCCATCTTGTTTCTATACCAAACATTGAATTGTTGTAAATTTAACATAGTTGGACTGGAATCTTGTTTTGGGAGACACTATGTGTACAGGAGGGGTCCTTGTATTGAGCAAGCTTGCCCATCACAGATTATTTTGCTGAATAATCTTTTGGTTATCAACTTTTTCGTAGTTAAATGCCAGACTGGAATTATGGATGTTGAAAGTAGGTTCTTAAAGTAGAACCGTTTTCTTCAATAGCCTGTTTTAGTTCTTTTAACCAACCATTTTCAATGGTTGCATTTTACTTTCAGTCTGGAAAATTTGATTGCTTTTGACTTGTGTGTGAAGTGTAAGTTTGTTTGAAAATTTTGTGAGAAGTGAAATTTTATTTCTCATGTAGTAGATTTACTACATTACAGATACTGAGTATATTTTAAGATAAATAGTAGCATATAGACATTGATTTTGAGATTATGCTGATTTCTTCAATGTGTGCTGGTAGAATCCTAATTTGAAAATAATTGCTCAACCGGAACATTGTTTGCTTCTGGTCATGTAATTTTAAAGTTTTGCTAATCTGTTGGAATTTTACAAGCATTTAAACTGACAAATCTTTCTAAAGTCCATATTCCGAACACCAGGGGCACTTGAAGAGTCCTGATTTTTAAGAAGAGAACTCCTTATTTTGTGCAGCCCCTTAGATTTTTCTTTTAGGGGGGAGGGGGCTACTTGGGAAATTTTTTAGGAGTTGAGATTCAGCAAGAATTGGCTGAAAGTGAAATATTTTGGCTTTTTTTAGAAATAAAAAAAGCCAAAGTATTTGGCTTATCAGTCTATCTTGTCATTGTAGTGTTAGTTGTTCAGATTCCTGTTCCACAATTGTTCAAATATTGGTTTCTGCTTATTTAAATATGAATTTATATTATTAGTGTTTATTTTGCAGTATTATTTGATTACTAAACAGTAAGTTGTGCTCAAGCAACAAGTCGTCTAATTGAAAAACTGGTTCACTGATGTTTGTTTTCGACCTGTAGAAAGCACCACATTGGTTTGTAGGAAACACAATCATTGTTTCACACTTGGTAATGTTTTCAAGCACAAAATTCCTTTTTGTTTTCATAGATAATGCATCCTGACTTGTCTCCGCATCTCCATACTGCCGAATGCAATGCTTTGATTGCAGATCTGCGAAAGTGCCATGCTGAGGTAAGAGAGAAAATTATAAAGTTGTTGATATCCAACCTGCTGATTTCAAAGTTACATGTGTCATTTTGCCTGGCTCATTTTCTGTTGCTCGTTATTTCCAGTTTTAACACTATTAATCCAGTTTTGTTTCAATTTCTTTTTGAAGCACTAGTTCTAAAGAACAAAATGTTGCCAAAACAATGAAAACATTCCATGAAAAAATTAGCAACTAATATTTGTTTGTTTTTTCCAACATAAATTCCTGACTTGAAATGGAGGCAGCCAAAGATGGTCTCCTCAGGTGCCATTTCTAAGTGGAATTTCAACAAAACGTTAAAATTGCTCTATCTTTTATTTTTATTTTTTTTTTTAGTTGAACAGATGCTAAATTTCAGAGTGAAATACTATCTTCAGATTGGGAATGTATGCCGAAATTCTTGCACTGTAACCTTTGAAAAAGTTGGTCTTTTTTTATATTCCTGGTTTAAAAATAGAAAAAAAAATTAAAATAGAAAGCAGAAGGTGTATATTTTTTATGTGTGATTTTAATACGATACTGAATTTGCTCTTGCTGAAATAGTTCCTTGTAATATTTACTTTTTATTTAACTATATAATTAGTTTCTTAATAAAGTGGTATTCCCTATGAGGGAATATATGCCCAAGTCCTTAAGTCCTTGTACTCTGCTCTGGGGTAATCTAAATGTATAATTTATCCTTCTTTAGGGTTTTCGAACTGTATGACATTGATTAACATAAAAATTAATTTGAATTTTTTATGTTCCAGATGATTTTATTACACTTTAACCAAAACTGAATAAGAAAAATGGGGCCAAAGCACTCAAAACTATATGCTCCCAAAACTACATTTGTTTTTCCACAATTTCAAATATTTGCTCAATAGTATCTATTTGATCAACATATGCACAACATATTGAAAATGTCTAGATAATATATACAAAACCAATATATGCTCAAACAATATCTATGACTATGAAGTTAAAGCTTTCTTATTTTTACCCAAATTGGGTCCCAATCTACAGCCCATTACATATCTCTCTACTAGTCAAAATTATCCAAAAACTCTGACTTGCACATGTCGAAAGTTGCGTTTATTGGCGTCACTGATGAAAATTCAGAGGCTAAAATTGCAAAATGGATGTCGTAAAACAAGTAGTTGTTGGTGCTCACAGGATTTCGAGTTCCAGGGTCTTGAAGTCACAAGTTAGAATTGCAATGTCATGTCTAGACAGAGTGTTTATAGTAAGGGCTCTACTTAAGGCCTACTTGCTACTTATGCCTGACATGTAACAGCCAAGCTGATCAATTTTCTGAAAAATCGTCAGACGTTACCTATCTAGTGGTTTCAAATAAACTATAGTTTTGGATCAGCACATGTTCACAGAGGAGACATACGTGGTGGAAAGTTGAGTGGTATCTCATCATTATCTATGATAAGTTGATTACTTAGTTAACATCCTTCATTACTAGGCAATGACACAAACTAGCCAAAATATTGATTGCAATGTATTGTGTAATGAGTTGATATATTTATTACCTATCATTTTACTGTTTTTGTGTAATTGAAGAATGTTCAATCTTGAAATATTTGGACATTCAGAAATTTTTTCTATGCTTCCCGTATAAGTAATTAGTTTTTTTTTGTGCCCTTTTCCCTCCAAAACAAATTTCTGCATCAACGCCGGGAGGAAGAGATTGTTCTATGTGTCTGGTGAAGGACCAAGCATCTTGTATGTTTTTTTTTTTTTTTTTTTTTTTTTTTTTTTTTTTTTTTTTTTTTTTATTGGAATGTGACATCCAATTTTTAAAATGCAAATCTGATCTTAGGTTTTCTTTAGTTTGTATTATACGTATATCTGTTCTAGAAAGATATTTCAGTACGTGCTGTATTTAGACTTTGTAGCACTATACTGCAATATTTATATAAGATTGGAAATCAGCAAGCTCAGAAATCTTCGAATACCATTTGTGGTTGAGACTAGAAGCTACTTGTCAAATATGTATGCTATATCCTGTGTTTTGTTATAAGATACTCATGTGATATATATAACGTATATAACATATTGCAATACTAGACTTGTTATTGTAACTAGTGACATCTAATCTCTTAATCACCTGCTTTGGTGGAAAACAAACACTGTGTGCTTTGATTATGGGCTGTGTTTGTTTTTTTTTAGGACAGTCATATCGGAATCATTATCACTAACCCAACGAACCATGAAACCGTAAGAAAGTCTTTTGTAATTTTAGCCTCAAAATTGTCGTCAGCGATTTCAGAACTACATTTTGACTTAGGTGGAAACTACATATATACACTTTTTTAAATATGACTTCTATGGAATTGGGCTGCCACTGCCTAATGGTATATGAAACCTACTATATACTGAAGATTACAGAAGTAAATAATTTTCCTACTGCTTTTTAGAATCCTGTGAAGAAATTCGTTGGAGTTTGTAATGTTGCTGATGTATTAGTTATTAAGTGTTTGAAGCAAGAAGTAAGTTTTTTCTATCACTTGCATATCCTCTCTCTCTTTCTCTTTCTCTCTTTCTCTCTCTCTCTCTCTCTTTCTCTATTTCTCTCTCTCTCTCTCTCTCTCTCTCTCTCTCTCTCTCTCTCTCTCTCTCTCTCTCTCCCTTTCTCTCTCTCTTTTGCTTCATTTGGTAATGACCCTTCGTTTGCACATTTAAACAGAAAACGTTTTTTTTGCATATCTATATTTTCATACTATCATGGTTTCATTAATAGTTGCAGCCTAGTAAAGATCAAATCTCAGCCCACAGTAACCAAAAAAATGTGCTTAAAATAAATTTTTATCCCAGATGACTATTATCCATTTGAAATACAAAAGTAAATAGTAATAATGGAAACAAGTTTATAAACGCTTCGAAAAAGTGCCTCGAAACCGTTGAAAACGGTGACGAATTGAAATAAAAAGTAAACATTTGGAACCATAATAGTCGAAAATCCTAAACCCTTGGTTTTTCAGTCCTCCATCTTGAAAATTGCATTTTAGCCTGGGCAGCACTAATTTTTTTTTTTTTTTTTGGCTTTTTCCCCTATGGTGCTAATGGTGCTAGTCATTTCAAAGCTAATGTTTATGTGTACGTGCTTTTTCATAGATTTGTCTTGTCATCATAAAAGTAAGACGTAGCAAACAAATTCAACGAAATGTTTTAAAATATATGTTTATGGTTTATATTCCCTATCCAGGATTGGCTATGTTATTTTTCCGCAGTTCCAAGGTTTAGTACTTCGGCCTAAAATGAAACTTTTTTGTTATTTGACAGCTGAGATCAAACTTTGGTAATATACAAAGTTAAATTTTTGGAATTTGCTTTTCATTTTGTAAATTGAAAAATCCATCGAAAATTGGTTGAAAATCATTGAAAAAAATCGAAATTTTCATTTTTTTCTGCAAGTTTACATCATTCTCTAAGAAAAGACTAAGTAGACAAAAAAAATTTGGGCTGGTGAGCTGATGAATGTGAAACTTATGAACTGAATGTATATAAGTATCTTATGCTTTCGGCTGAAGGTAAAGCTGTATATTTTGCAAAATTCGCATGTTTCACAGGGAACATAACTCTTAACTACATATGGTTTGTAATTGCATTATGAAAAGCTTTAACAGGCTGGTACGATTTGTGCTATACAGGGGATACTTTAATATGTACACTGTGTCCGACTGTAGTTTATTCCAAAGAGGACTTTATGAACCTTAATAGTTGCCTCTTTGCCGAGTCGCTTGCGTGGTAGAAAACTATCACAGAGCGCACACGTCTTGACAAACTAGGAGGTAGTGTTCTGACACTCGGATAGATTTTTTTCAAAAAGTTGCAATGTCTAGTGAACCTAACCTCCGATAATAAATCAACTACGATATGTGTCAGATCAAGGACATATTACACTTATTTTATATGTAAAGCAAAATTAAAGAGGGGATAAATATGTATAACTGACTGGCGAGGGGGCTGGGAGAGTCCAAAGTATTCACGAATATCCTCTTTATGGACGGATGCTATAGAAAAAAAATTCAATGTTTAACGAGAACCACAAAATGTCTTGCGTAAGCTGAATTTCTTGGAATTAACTCTTCAAACCTAACGTAATGAGAGGAAAGTGAGGATGAAAGGAGCTGGTTTAAAATACAAAAACAGGAATTTTGACCACAATTCTCGATTCAGCCATGAGTAAAATTTATTTCTGGTATATTTTCTTTTGTTTCTTTTGTAGTGTTTAACAATAATTATAAAACACAGCTAATGTAAATCGTGGTATTATCCGAGCTATTTCTCTATCCTGGTTAGGAGAATAAGTAAAAAAAGGGAACTTGAACCGTGATTGGATTACTTTTAGGATTGATCCAGCTCAATCCCCATAGTTTGAAAGACCAGGTCAAGTAGCCGGATAGATTGATCACTAATCTTGTGGGCTGGAAACACACTGTATACATTTAGAAACCAGGAAGGGTATGCCTTCTGCTTTTTCATAGTTTCCCTGCTTGGGAACTAAAGTACTTTTATTAGAAAAGAGAAGATAAAAGATTAGTTATTGCTTAATTTTTCACTTCAATCTCTCTGTGCCATCTACTGCTCAGCGTAGTAACAGCTCTTACTTTAAGCTTTTAAAATACGGTAATTAGTTTAGGATAGAGACAATATAAAATACCTACTAAACTCTTCTCAAAATAATGTTTTAACTGAACTGTTTTACTGCTTGAGAGTGGAACCATTGCCCAACAGCAGACATTTGCCTCTCTGGGCTGCTGGCAGTAAAGAAAACTTGCAATTAATTTAAGACACTTATCTATAGTGCCGGTAATTTACCGCTTCTCGTTAACAAAGAACCCTTAAAACCAAAACAGGATTAAAGTGAAATATTTGAAGTTGAAATAAACAAGTAAAAATGCACTATTTTTGGACAAGAAAGGGCTATTTGCAAAGAAAACTAAGATAACGGTGGCAGTAACCCTGCTCTTCTATGTAGCCTTTTGGAGGAGCCTTTTATTAGGATTCTTTGCTTACTATTTCTACGTGAAAATCATTTGAATAAATTCAGTTTTATGTTTGGGATCTGTAACCTTGTTGGCAGCATCTACTCTCGTAACATGATGACGACTATGTATATAAGTGAATATAGAAAACAAACAGATGAAAAAAGAAAAAAATTCATTTTGTCGAAGCCCAGCTGTTATGTATAGATTTCGTCCCTTGAGGCTCAGTATCAGGAATGTTAGACCCTTAAAAGTAGAAGGAAGGGGTCAAAATAAGAAAATTAATTTTGAGTCCTTTATTTTTCTGCCTTTCTTGTGTATCGTTAAGAAAAACCTTGGCTCTCCGCTTCATTTCGCAGGCACATATAAAGCAACCAACAATTGTATAAATCAATTTTCACTTAAATGGAAGCTTAGTTCAATTGGCTATATAAGCAAAATATTGTTGAATAGAAATACGCAGGTGACATGAGGCATTACTCTCTTCCTTAATTGGCCTTATTTGACCAAAAGTTGGTAATTCCAAGTTTTTATTCGTAAATTATAATAGTTCCTGCCAGTAAATATTCCAGGTTCTTGTTACTATTAAATTTATTTAAAAAAATAAAAAAACAAATTCGACCCTAAAGTTAGACAAAGGTTCTAAATTTTTAGAAAGACAAAAATACACTTATGTAATTGCTAACCGCAAAATGGTTCCCGAATTTTTATTTTCATAAATAGCATCAATTATAATATGATTTTTATTTTAGAGAGTAACGAAGTCGAAAGCTAACCGTGAAAAGGCTCGTCTGAAGCACGTACTTTAACTGCCGTCAGAAGAAGTTCAAATGGATAGTTCAAGTGTAGTTACCTGCGATATAGCGGACTCGGTAGATTTAAATATTCCGTTTCAAACAGTAACTGAACGTTATTATACACCTTTTTATTTTTGTGGAAAAGATCATGAAGATTTCAGAGCTTTGCAACATTCAAATAAACTTTTTGTGATTACTCTTGCTCCGACTCACTCAATACTGAAGGGAAAGAAAACCGTTACTAAAGTTGATTTTGATGTTGGTCCAAATAGCAATCGTTTAGAAAATGTTGTGAGTGGGAAAGGAAAGAGGGGTGCACAGTTTTTGATGCCAGATTCTCTTTTGTGCTTTATCGAAACATCTGATGGTGAAAGATATGAGGTTCGGTCTTGCGTGAAAGGAAAACTTGTTGAAGTCAATTCTTTATTAGTCACTAATCCCAGTTTAATTACAAGCCATCCTGATAGCAAGGGCTACATTGCTATAATTATCTGCCCACTTAGTGCTAAAAATAAGGAATACGAACATTTGATGAATGAAAAAGACTATCAAAAATATTCTAGTGAATTGAATAATGTACAATAAAATATTTTGTGATCTATTTATGGTATCCAGTCTATTTTTATAGTTTTTTTTTCGAAGGCTATCGAAAAACTTTTAGGATTAAGAAATGAAGTCTGTCCTTAGACAGAAGTCCCAAATACTGTCGGATAATTTGAGATAGCTTGTAATGCTGATTGTTTTTTTTTATTTCTCAGCATGGTTGACATACCCCTATACTGCTTGTCATTTTTTTTTTGTTATTCAACTGAGCATTAATTTATAAAACCTACTCATTTACAGAAACCTAGAGTGTTTGGCTTAGGATTGGATTAATTAGGTAGAATAAGTTTATTATTATACATCAATTTTAAAACGGGATGGCATATTGTAATGGTTGAAGTCCTGAGCCAGAGTAAGTACATTTGATAGCAGTAAGGCCAATATTTTGTTTTTAAGATTACAGAGATATAAGTACTTCTCTCGTTAGAATCAGGCATTGAAGTGAAAAAGTCTAGGAGAATGGCCCTAGAGGTGGGTTGGCTGGGTAACTTAAAAATCGCTTTAACAATGATAATATATTGTGAGTTACTTTAGTTTTGAAGTCTGGCGGAAACCTGAAAGTATAGATGGCAATACTCTTTGATGTCAATTGATGTCAATAATGTGGCTAGTGTAGGGACTTGATTAAGTTCCTGTTGTTTCATTTTCGCTTTTTAAAGCTCTGTTCACAGCGAGCCTTCTTTGGTTGCAATAAAAAAAAAAAGTTTTCTCAGCTGGAAGTAAGAAGCAACATTAAAACTTAAAACTCATCGCAATTACTCCGTATTTAAGGGAGGCTGCCTTCTCCTCAATCCCTGGCTTTTCACACTCAAGTCTTTTAGTACTATTGTAAAAGAATTTAATTTTAATCAAATGGCCCCTGTGTTTTAGGAGTCGTTATTAAAAAATTGGGACAAAAAGTTAAAGTTTTGTGCAGAGTGAGGTATTGAGCATGGGGCACTCCCCCTCCCCCGTGTACGGAATAATTTCTGTTCGTTTTAATTTGTTTTGTTGCTCCTTACTTTCAGTTGAAAAAACTTGTTTTTCTTTATTAATTTTCTGATTGTTTTTCAAATAATGCTGGGAAATCTGCACCCCTCCCCTATGAAATATTCCTCCATGGAAAGATCATCCAAAGTAAAATGCACCCTCACCCGGACAATTCCACCCTAGCTGAAATTTGTTTGTGGAAGATTCTACCTGAAAAATTCTCCTTAGCACACTTTAATTTGAAAGAGTTCTAATTTCCGATCATTTTTCAAATGATTCCAGAAATACCATTTGTGAAAATTTTCCCAGGAAATCCCACGGAAAATTCCTCATGGAGAATTTTTTCTGCGGAAAATCTCCCTCCCATGAATAGATAAATAATTTCTTGGACCACACTGCTTTAACATTTATATAGTTTAAGCGAAAAAATGGGTATAATTTAAATAAAACAATGGAGCAAGATTCTACTGTTTTATTTCAATTATACCTGTTTTTTACTCTCTTAAAATCTACGAATAGATCCTCCAGACATTTCCATTCTCTTTTTTGTACTTGGCTTAGCTTGTTCAGAGAATTGGTGTAATAGCAAGATTGCTTTAATGGCTAAAATACAAATAAGGCTATTAAGCAAAAGTTGTTTTTCCTTCTCTTTTTTTCATATGTCTTCATACATAAAAGCCTATGTTTGTGATTCAGTCAATGATATTTTTGTTGTTGATAATGTTTCTAGGCTACTGCCTATTGCAAATGTAGCAATTATATATCCAAGCAACAACAAAATCAAAAAAAAATTGTCTCATTGAGATTTTAGATTTAAAAGAGGGCTATATAGGGGGGTTGAAAGTCATATCAAATAAAACTGGGTCGCAGGCATGTTTAGGATGGCTAGTGTGGTTTAAAGCACCATCTGTTCATATCTCCTCAGGTTCCGTTCGAAATATTAAAACGGCTCAGTTTCTGCAACAATCGAAAACAGTCCTGCCAAAATATTCTCCTTTGTCAATAATCGTCCAGGGGGTTACCGTACAGTCCTATATTCCATGAAAAGAAAAACTCTTAATTTTGAGTTAGAGTCCTCTAATCCTCAGAGCTCTCAAAAATTGGCTGACGATTCTCGGACTTCAGTACCTGATTTAAACTCTCAAAGTCTCAGGCTGATATTTGAAGTTCCGAAGCTGGCAATCTCTTGCCATTATCTAGTAAAAATCCAAAACTTGGAAGGTAAATTATTGTTGTTTTTTTTTCGAAAAAAGGAGTAAAACATGAGTTTTTGTACTTTAGTACAAACACTTCGGCATTCTAGCAATGGAGGTCATTTCATTCAGAAAATTGTTGCCAATCAAATAAAGAAAAATAGCAAATTATCTAAGACCGTCCCAGAGATAGAGCAGTTTAACTATATCGAAGAAATCCCAAGTAAGAAAGCCATCTTTGGCTTTTTTTTGAGAAGCAGGGATTTTTATTTGGAAATATAGAAATGTTTTTTTTGTCTATTTCAAGATATGTCAAGTTCAATAGCACTTCAGAGTTTGAAGGTACTCTCCTGCGTGAATGTATATTTGGCACATGCTGTTTTTTTTTTTTTTTTTTTTTTTTTTTTTTTTTTTTTTTTTTTTTTTTTTTTTTTATTCAATAGAACTGACAGATTTATAACTTACTGAATCATCGCCCGCCTTAATAACTGAACTCAAAATTTGCATTTTTTGGTATTTTTGTGTTTATTTTTTTATATTTTCTCTTTTAATTTAGCAAAAAGTAGTTTTTTCTTGCGAGATGTTTTTGTTTCTCTACATTTAATAAGGATACCGTCATAACAACAGGTATTTTTCTTAGAAACGAGAAAGGTATTTACTTTGAAACCAGTTATAGAACCAAGAATACCCTGCTGGATAGTTGTTGCATGCTTCGAACACCCTTAAAATTTGGGATTGAATCATAGTCAGTGTTATGAATGCTAACAGTTAGATGTTTTGCAATATTTTTGATTTTGTCTAATTATTTCCAATGTCACGTTTTAGTTATACTTTGTCTTGGTGCCCCTGTATGTAAAAAATAAGACAAATTAAAACCTCTAAAAACTCAGTACTTACAAAGGCCCAATGGAAATCATAAGACGAGTGAAGAAATTTTTCTGAGAGGATGGTAATCTATCGTAGTGAGGTCTTGACGTATTTTTCAGCCATTTGAAGCAGATTTGTCTTACAAATATTGTCTAATTACAAGCGCCTGGTGAAAAAAAAATCAGCAGAAACATGAACCCGCTCAAGTCGGATCATTATTTCATTCCTCGAAAAGAAAGCTATGTCATCAAACTATGAGTAGAGACGCTATATTGGAATCCAAACTATTGATTCCAAGCCATTTCCTCGAGAGAGCCGCACTTAGTTAGTTGAAAAAATCGTGACAGAGATTGGTTCATTATTGCATAAGACAACTTTCAGCTAGGCGTGACTAAGAGGAAGTAAGGGTCTAATCCCCCCCTCCTACGAATCAAATTTGGTAGTGTTGGATGGACATCATCTTGCCCTGTTGCCATTTTTTAGATGTATTCGAATAAGTTGAGCCTTAGAAGCTTGACTTTGAAATAGCATGTTGAAAATTAGGTTTCCAAAAATGTCTAAAGTCATAATTTATTGCAGTATTTTACAAATTTGAGCGAGGAAAAATTTTGAGCAAGAATTTTATCGGTAATTCTAATGGCTTTCCTGTTACTGAAGAGTTTACTCTATAGGTTCTATGCATTATCTAGTAAAAAGAATAAATGTTTTCATCTGATAGATACCTCATCTAACTTTTGCTTTCCCACGGAGTAGGCGTCGAGAAGTATAGTTGGCTTAGGGTAAAAAAAAAAATGAACGTACTGTGATTCGAGTAACTTTTCAAACTCAAATATCAAACACGTTTGGTTCGTGGCTTTTACAGTAATCCATGTCTTGATTTTTTTCTGGACACAAAATTAAGTTTTAAAAGAGGAATTTAAAATGAGTGTCTACTTGTGCCATTATCTGAAGGTAAACAAATCATTTACGAATTTTAAGAAATGTGAAATGCTTGTAACGAGCAACAAAGGAGCGAAAGCTCAATCGGAATTAAAGAAAGCAGCCACGGTTCGGCAAAAAGCCAGTATTCTGGCACTATTTGTAAACTACTGAAACTCTATAACTAACTCTGTTTCATTACAAATACATAATAACAAAGAAAGATCGATACAGGAAATTTGGATGGAAAAAGAATTCTTGAAAACATACTATCTTAAAAACAATTTCTGCATTAGTTTTTTTCCATACATCAAAATAAAGCTTTGAAATTTTCACGAAACGAGTGCAGTTTCTCAATTTTTTTTTACTACTGAATGACCAAATTTACATTAATATGTAAACTTCAAGAGCCGAAAACAACGAATATGAAATCCAATGAGACAAAAAAAAACCCAACAAGATCCCCCCCCCCTAGATTTTGAAAAAACACGTTCCTCCTACTTTCTGTGAATTGATGTCAATGCTTTAGGGAACCCAAAATCCAATTTCGGGATTTTGTAAGCATTTACCTTTGCTTATATGTTGACGTATTAGTCCTCCCAAAGAATGAAGTGATTGTTTCTTTGTGCTTTTATGCTCTTTTTTTATAGGTGTGTTTGAAATAACAAGGCAATTAGCTAAAGACAAGTATAAATTGCAAAATTGTGACTTTTCACAAAATGCCTTGAGATCGCTGTGTAAGCGCATGCCCAGGACACAACCAGTGGAGATTTGACTTATACAGCATCCAAAAACCTTCTGGGTCCTAGCTATGCACATAGTGTGACTCAGAAGGCTTTTCTTTTCATTAAAACAATGAAAGTAGAAGAAAGATCTACGATTCAGCCACACATCTTTGTTTTTTTTCAGGAATGAAGTAAACTAATCTTTTTCGACGAATTCAGTTGTGATTATACCGTACATAGTGTTATTGGAATCATATCTATTAGTTTTATCTATTCAATATCATAGTGTATGTTTATGCTGTATATTATTGCTTTCAATTGTACATCTTGCATAGTTGATTTGTACTAAAACATGGCTTTTTTCATGCAACTGTTTCAGTTTTTTCAAGTCTTATCCCAAAAAAAAAGAAAATTTTCTTCTTCAATACTTCTGACTCTAAACGAGACCAGCATTCATTTCTATATTAAAACTTGGCGTAAGAGACCAGTTTATATCAACTCATGAACAATTTGGTCTCCCTTTAGATAAGATATATACGCAGCTGCCGATATACTTATTTTTGTCACGAGAGAAATAGAAATTACTCTTGTAATTTTTCTGTGTTGCGTACGACTGCACTAAAGCTAGAAGGGGAAGACTTTACCGAAATGTGGAAACTTGTATGAATTTAGTATGTGATTCGACGCATCGATTTTAAGTTATAGTGTAGAATAAAATAGTCGACTCTTATATTGACTCAGAAAATTACTAGTCTTATTCTGGGAATTAAATAAAAAAAACAAGTTTTTTCAACTGAAAGTAAGGAGTGACATCAAAACTTAAAACGCACAGAAATTACTTCGTATATGAAAGAGGCTGCTTCCTCATCTACGCCTCGCTCTTTACGCTAAAGTTTGACTCTTTCTCTCAATTCTTCTTTCTAAAACAGTAAAAAACTTTAGAGTAAAGAGCGGGGCTTTGATGAGGAAGCAGCCTCTTTCATATACGAAGTAATTTCTGTGCGTTTTAAGTTTTGATGTCACTCCTTACTTTCAGTTGAAAAAACTTGTTTTTTTTATTTAATTTCTGAACGTTTTTGAATCAATGCATGTTTTGATTTTGGCTCTCCGCAGAGGAATAATCAAAACGAAATTTGCATATTTTTTTTTTTTGGCTCAATGGCTTTCTCATAATTTTGATCGAATCATTTTGAGAAAAAAGAGCGGGGGACGAAGCCTAGTTGCCCCCCGATTTTTTGGTTAATTAAAAAGGCAACTAGAACTTTTAATTTTTTACGAATCTTTTTATTGGTAAAAGATTTACGTAACTTATAAATTAGCTTACGTAAAGAACTTTTGTATTCTCATGTTTTTATTGCATATATGAGGGGATTCGCCCCATCGTCAGTACCTCGCTCTTTACACTAAAGCTTAAATTTTATCCCAATTCATTAAGAATGACCCCCTGAATCACAAAAGCCGTAGAATAAGTAGTTGAAATTACCGAAAATACTTTAGCGTAAAGAGCGAGGTATTAGAAGGAGGTGAGCCCCTCATATGGGTAATAATTTCTGTTTGTTTTAAGTTTTATTGCTGTCCCTTACTTCCAGCTGAAAAAGCTTTTTCACTTTTATTTTTTAATTGTTTTTTTTTTTTAAATAGTGCTAGTAAATCCTGCTCTCCCTTCATGGAAATTTTCTTCTCCCATTACAAATTCTCGAAGGAAAGTTCCCCCAGCATATCCCCCTCTTCTCAACCCCTCCCAAAAACCAAAAAAATCCTCCTGAAAACGCCTGTATACTTCCCAATAACCATTACTATATGTAAGCACAGGTCAAAGTTTGTAACTTGTTGCCCCTCCCACGGGGACTGTGGGGGAGTAAGTCGTCCCCAAAGACATAGTTATAAGGTTTTTCGACTACGCTGAATAAAATGGCTATCTCAGAATTTTGATCCGTTGACTTTGGGAAAATAATTAGCGTGGGAGGGGGCCTAGGTGCCCTCCAATTTTTTTGGTCACTTAAAAAGGGCACTAGAACTTTTCATTTCCGTTAGAATGAGCCCTCTTGCAACATTCTAGGACAACTGGGTCGATACGATCACCCCTGGGGAAAAAAAAACAAATAAACACGCATCCGTGATCTGCCTTCTGGCAAAAAATGCAAAATTCCACATTTTTGTAGATAGGAGCTCGAAACTTCTACAGTAAGGTTCTCTGATACGCTGAATCTGATGGTGTGATTTTCGTTAAGATTCTATGACTTTTAGGGGGCGTTTCCCCCTATTTTCTAAAATAACGCAAATTTTCTCAGGCTCGTAACTTTTGATGGGTAAGACTAAACTTGATGAAACTTATATATTTAAAACCAGCATTAAAATGCGATTCTTTTGATGTAGCTATTGGTATCAAAATTCCATTTTTTAGAGTTTTGGTTACTATTGAGCCGGGTCGCTCCTTACTACAGTTCGTTACCACGAACTGTTTGATAGAAAGTGAATATTTGAATGCTATTGGAAATATTGTTGGTTAATTATTTTGAAAAAAAACAAACATATTTGCATACCCATAAACGTTAAAACTAGTAACGCTCTAGATAAATAGAGTTCAATTATTAATTCAAACGTAGGAATCCAAACTTCGAGCCTCAAATTATGGGAATAGAAGCAGTTCCTTTGGAATTCAGGGTCAGTCCTGCTCAGATTCTGCGTGGGGTTGGCATCTATAGCTGTGCATGTCTTATCTTTTCTTTCAAAGGAAGCGAAGCCCAGTAGAAAATAAAATCAAAAATCTACTGGAAAATTGCTTGTCAATTTGGATTGTAAAAAAGAAAAGAGCATGAAAAAATGTTGTTTAAATTTAAATTCTGACGAATATATTTTAGCGAGGGTCAAATATATTTGCGCAATTTCAGGGAACCAGTTTACCGAAAACTCAGTTGCTAGTAAATTAGCCTCAAAGATGAAGTGCTTTTTAGACTGTTGTGTTAAAAGTCGTTTCAGAGAAATCTTAATTGTTAATATGGTTAAAGATAATTGCCAAGAATAGGGGTATACCAATTTTGTGTCTGCCAACCTTGTGAATTTTGCTGCAAGAAAAAAGAAGAAAACTTTGAAAGGATATTCAAGACCATACGCGTCGAACTAAATATTTGAAAAGGCTAATTCCGTCAATATTTATCAGCGGGCTGTAGTTTAATTGAATCCTGGTTTTTATGAAGAAAAACCTTAATTATATATAAAACATTCATCTGATCTTCTTGGCGTTAGCATATAATGATAAGCAAAGCGCAATATTTTTAAATTTCTGATATTTAACATCTTTGGGCCTCAAATTATATCATCTATGTTCCCTACAAATTGGTTTTTGATGTCGGCCAAAGACATTCATCCGTAGGCCTAAAACATTTTTAATAAGAAAATGGAAGTAGGAATCAGGAATTTTATAGACTTGTTTAGGTACATTAATTGAAACAGGAGTTGCAAAATAATAAAATGCTTTTATTGCAAACTTTATACTCCAGTTTAATTATTGTCTACTTTTCAGGATGAATTTTGTGCAAGATTTAATTCGCCCTCATACCTCAATCCCTCCATTTAATGACGATGGCGTGAGACAACTATTAGATGAAATGGAAAGCCTGTATAGAGAAAATATAAGAGATTCAGTGGAGTTAACGGAGTACTATCCAACTGTTCTTATACGACATGCTTATTTAGAAAGAAGAAAACGATATTTACTTTCTTATCTCAAGAATAGGCTTGATGAGATATCACTCATCAGGTGGCAGTTTGGAAGTATCCTGCCTAGTAATATCAAAACTCAACTTTGTGAACCTGAGGTATGTACTAGAGATTAAGGATTTGAATATAGAGGTATGCTGCCAATCGAAAGTTGGCTGAAAAAAAATATTTAACCTTATATTCCTGGTACAAATTTAAAAAAAAGAAAGATAATACGTGTAATAAGAAATTTAATGTTTGCCTTTTTTTTAAGTTCGAGTCAAATGTTATTTTTCTTACAATCTGAATTTAGTTATGCCATATTAATTTCTTTTAAAGGAAGGATGGGTGGTTTTTCCGACAATAAAAAACTTTCCGATGTAGTTCTGTTTTTAATATTGTTCCCTAGTGTCAGAAAATTAGTTAGATATTCGACTTTTGAGCCAATAAACTACAAGACAACAAAGTGATATAATTAGGATTAATTTCAAGATATAAGAGCAGATGCCATCCGGTGGGTTAAGTATTTCAAGTATAGTTTCAAATATTTGTTCGTTTCCTGTTGGTTGATTTTCCTGAATTTTAGTTTGTTGGTCATCTACAGTTTCCTTTTTCCTTTGTTCTATCTTTTGCTGTTCACTTTCAATCATTGCCTCCTTTTTTTCTTGGTCTTCATTTTGCTGTGTTGGGCTTTCATGCATTTTTGTTTGTTTGTCATCTCTAGTTTCCTTGTCCCTTTGTTTTATCTTTTGCTGTTCAGCTTCAGTCAAAGCTACCTTTTTCTCTTGGTCTTTATTTTGCTGTGCTTGGTTTTCATGAGTTTTGCTTTGTTTGTCATCTCCAGTTTCCTTTTTTCTTTGTTCTTCGTTTTGCTGTTCATTTCCAGTTAAAGCCTCCTTTTTTTCTTGGTCTTCATTTTGCTGTGTTTGGTTTTCCTGTGTTTTATTTTGTTTGTCTTCATCAATTTCCTTTATCCTTTGTTCTTCCTTTTGCTGTGCACTTTCAGTCAAAGCCTCCTTTTTTTCTTGGTCTTCATTTTGCTGAGTTTGGTTTTCGTACTTTTTAGTTTGTATGTTTTTATATTTAGCTTCCTTTTTTCTTTGTTCTTCCCTTTGCTGTTCACTTTCAATAACAGCCTCCTTTTTTTCTTCGTCTTCATTTTGCTGTGTTTGGTCATCTCCAGTTTTCTTTTTACTTGGTTCTTCCTTTTGCTGTTCGCTTTCAGTCAAAGGCTCCTTTTTTTTTTGGTCTTCATTTTGCTGTGGTTGGTTTTCCAGCGTTTTAGTGTGTTTGTCATCTCCAATTTCCTTTTTCCTTTGTTGTTCCTTTGGCTGTTCACTGTTAGTCAATTCTTCCCCTTTTTCATCGTTTTCCTTTTGCTCTTCATATCTTATCAAATCTTCTAGTTCTTCAACCTTAACTTGGGTTCGTGTTCCTGAATCATCCTCCTCATAAAGAGTGAGATCTAATACTAATTTGCCAGATGCTTTGTTCTTATATTTCAGCTCTTTTATCAACCTCGGGTTACGTAAACACAACATATCTTCCCATGTAATACTACATTCACCTATTGCTACCTTAAAATCTTTCACTAACAGCTTAATCACAGCACCTTTTCCTATACCATCGATGTTGAATTCATAATTCCATTCGGGAGAAAAGCCACTGCAATCGTGAGTCCTAAATTTAAAACTCTTTCCTGGGAGTTCAACAAATACCTTCTGTGGCTCATCCTCAATTACTTCCTTTGAAATTTCAGCCTTTAAAACTTTTAAGCACAAACAAACCATTATAATAAAGTATTTTGTTAAAAACTCGTAGTAATATTGGAGCTTTGGGTTTGCTGTACCAGGAGCAGTGTGTAAATGAAGAATTAGAATTAACAGAAGCAAACCTTTGCAATATTTTTTAGTTTGGCTCTAGAACTTAAAATAGAAAAACCTTTGCATTTATTCCGATTCCTGAAAATTTGATTTGTTATTTTTTGTACAGGAGTATTTATGTTCAGAAAAATGGGGTAAATATTACATCATTAAATATAAGCTATGGGAGAACGCCAGGGCTTTCTGCCCAGACTGCACTCGTCCGTGTGGACTTTCAAAGTAGGTTATCTTGCGAAATGATTATTAAAGCGGTAAAGAACACTTCGAAATATTGTGTAATGTTCGTAATTTAATTCTTGACAATGAAACTAATTACAGCGGTCCGTAGATCTTTAAATCCCTTTTCATGATTTTAGAAGCAGTTCAGGTTAAGAGGGCTGAACCTCAAATTTTTTCCAGTTCACTTGAAGCTAATCAAATAGCTTTTGCTTAAAATCCCTGGCCTGTCGCTTGCTCGCAGTTGTGGACTTAAATTAACACAGGAAAAGACACAATACAGCATATTAAGACAAAAAATGAAACAAAAAATTCCCATTTAAAATACAAAACAAGAGTTACAATTACAGAAATGTTCTTTTTAAGTATTGAGACAGCCTTTTTATTTTCCTTTGAAAAATACTAATCGGAAGAAAGACAACTCTGTCATCGAAACCTCCGGCGGGATATGCAAGGATAATAATAATAATTTTTTACTAAAACTGTCTAAATCATTCATATGGGCATCTAAATCATTTCCAGAGGATATTTAAAACATTCATAATTTCCTGCTCCCCCAAGCTGCAAGAAGAAGATGGCTATCTCACCACAGATGTTTAGTTTGCTTACCTGAACTCAGAAAAAAAATTGAAAACCGAGAGTGGAACCAAGCGTCTTAGCTATAAACAGAGAGTAACTAGTTAAGCTCACTGTTGCATCTGATAGCCAAATGACATTCATTATTATTTTGAATCACTTCCAGTATTATTGTGTTCATGGTTGCAGTGATAGCTGCAACCTAGTAAAAAATGAATCACAGGACCACAGTTGCCAAAAATTGATAAAGGTGTTTTTTTTTTTTTTTAAGAAACTGGCTAGTAAAAAAAATTATAATTTGTTGCTGATTCAGGAATGGTAACTATTATTTCCACTAGCCTTGATGTTTTGAAAACCAATTAATGGTCAAAATAGCCTGAAACACCTCGGAAATGGCGTCACCATTGGAATAATCACTGCTGATAATTCACCCCCTCCACCTTGAACAACAAGGAAAATTGCTTTTTTGCATTGGTAGCACTGATGTGTCCTTTTTGCCGTTATTTTTTCACCTCTAGTGGAGAAATAGAACAACATTAAAAGCTGTCTGATGGCTCATTTGAAAGGAATTTGCAATATCTAGTGCCTTTTGTAATTAGCAAAACATAATATTTAAAATATAACACAATTTTCATCGTCGCATACGCGATAATATACACATGTATATTATTTTGAGACAAAGGATAGAATATGGTAATTAATTGAATCTGTTACTTGATTGTCTGGAATGTTGTCAAGTATACTTTTCTAATGACGCCGTTTATGGTAGATTACAACCATAAATAATGTCGAAACCAAAACATCACATATTCTTTTGACAAGATATGTTAAAACAAACGTCTTTTAAAAAGTTGCTTTTCCGGGATATGATGTCATATTTAAGTGATTTTGTTGCCTGACTCCCTTTGGTTTGCTCTTCACTAGATTCTACCTAAGAAGAGGTTTTTCCCGTCTGTGATGTATGATTAAAAACAGGGTGGGTCTGTCAAATGAGTGTTTCAAACAGTTACGTTCTAAGATCACACTGACTATTTTTGACTTTAGAAAAAAAAATATAGAACGCTTTATTGTTTTGTCTAATCATGATTGCAGCGATAGGTGCAACTTAGTAAAGAACGAACTACGGCCCATATTAAAAAAATATTGGTTAGCGAGAAAAAATTGCCATTTGTGGCTGATTCAGTAATGATAACTATAATTTTCGTTAGCCTTAATAGTTAAATTTCATCAAAAGTAAGGCTGAAGTCTTTCTTGGAAGAGCCATGTTGACTCTCGCTGGTCCCATAGCTTACTTTTCCATTACATTTTTTTTAGAAATAGCTCATTAATTCAGAGCAAAAGACGTTTTCGTCTAATGTGAGCGAAAGACTTCTAGATTTGAATTGTCCTAAGCCATGACTCCACACGCAAGTGTGAACAATGAATAATTTTTTCTATAAAAAGTGCACATTGGAAAAGAGTGATTCCGTCCAGAATCAAAACATAAAAAAATTGACAGTTTTTGATTGACATGTGTATTTTGCGGAGATTTTCAGTTTTCTACTAATTAATGACGATACCTTATTCAAAATACAGCATTTTTTTTATTTTCTATGCAATGTGTAAGACCTCAAAATCTGTATAGTAAAGGAAATGGGTTTTGATGTTGCAGGTCTCTAGGATAATTTCGATGTAATGTAATATAGAAGACACTACAATTTGTTGGGGAGGCATAGACGTTAATTTGTAAAATCTCTGTCGTTATTTCTACTGTTTTGTAGATTCTGTGGTTTAACAAATACAGCAAGGCGTTGTCTCAGTATATGAAATCTGTTGGTGACGGCACAGGTTTGGATCTAACTCAGAATCAACAGCCTCCAAAAAGTCCTTATATTCAAGTTAAAGTCCTGGAAGACATCGGTGAAGTTCAAAACGAATACGATGAAACCATTGTTTTAAAGCCAGGTACAATCCATTATCTGCCAAAGTCGTTGTGTGAACAATTTATACATGAAGGGATGATGGAGCATATTCCAATAGTTTAATTGAGCATTTTATATGTAATTTTTTCTATTTTTACAGCTTCTATTAAAACATCTTTGCATCAGTGCTGAGTTATAATTCTTGTCCTTTAGCCAGGTTCTGAAAAAGAAGGGTAAACTAGTTCAAGCAAAAATGATCTAGATACATCATTATGGGAATTCTAGCTGGTTGAAATCTAAGTTATTTTGAAGTCTTCCTATCAAATTTCTTGAAAAAAAGACTGCTTGGACTAAAAATACTAAAAAGGATATTTATTATTTACTCTTGCAAGTTCCTGAGGAGATAGTCTTTGTTTATTTAAAAACAATTTGTTTGCTGGGTGGTATAGCTTGGGGACAAGGTGCCAAACTGTTTTTTTTTTTTGCCAATATTATGGTCTTCTTGCCTTGTAGTAGTGATGGTGGGGAGACACTATGAAATCGACATTGTCCCCGGGTGCTGAAAACCCTGACTACGCTTCTGAAACCTCTGAAAAACCAATTAAACAAATTGATCCATAAAAGGAGCGAACTGAAGCAGGCCCCATATGAAGACCAACTCCACCGTCAAAGACTAGCATTATAAAGACTAGTCAGTGTGACTCCTAGTCAGGGCTTGCATTTAAAGATATTTATTCCTTTTAGTGGGGTATCTAGGCCTTGGTTGGGAATATTTCCTTGAAAGGGGATACTAAATTTGTCAGAAATAATTAACCTACATATGTATTGTTTTTAATTTTGGTACTTGTTATTGAGATATTCGAGATTGTTGTAAATCGACGGAAGAACATAATTTTTTAACATAATACACACCAGGATTAAAATACTGGTCGAAATGACGGTAAGATTCAAGATTCAATTTCGAAGACTCGATTTTGAATTTGCAATAAAGCATTTTCTTAATTATATATTCAAAACATTACCGCATCGTGGCAGCACGAAATTTAGTTTTAGTCACTTAAATTACGGACAGTGACAATTAGTGAAGCTACGTCGGGAAATTTATCTACTTCACCTTATACTAACTATACTTTCTTATGCTCTCTAATTTATTACTAGCTCTCTAATCAGGATTCGAAGAGTACATAGAACCAGAACCCCTTCTCAAGACCAGAACACAATTTGTGCTTTACTGAAAAAAAAAAAAAAACAGCAACAAAAAACAAATGACCGAGGATTGTCAGTTTAATTGACATATACTGATAGTTATTCCATAAAAGTTTTGATTTTTTTTAATTTATTTATTTATGAAAGTAAGAAAAGCGAGAACATTTCAAAGCCTTGAGGTTATAAGCCCTGCTCGTGTTAATTTTTGCTCGTTTTTAGTTTGACTTGGCAATTTATTGTAATTTCTGTTCGTTTTGAGTTTCATTTATTTATTGATGGTGATTTGTGGTAGTTTTACACTCGGAAGATTATTTGACTTTATTTTTGCTCATTCTTGGCTTAATGGAGCTCTTTACTTTTCTTTGAAAAACTTGTTCTTTAGAAAAAGTTTTTTAAATTAATTTCTGTTCGTTTTTTATTGACGTAGTCTTTTCCATTGAAATAAGAATATTTTATATCTTTCAGTTTTTTTTCTATAAGAATCCATAGCATGCGTTGCTATTTGTATTTTCGAAAAAAACTTTTCCAACAACTTTAATCCTGACACAAACAGTATTTTTTAATTTTATTTTATAGCTTCTGAAGTTTATTCGAAGAAAACTTCCCAAACACTCCCAAAAGATTCTATCTATGCTCTTTGACAACCTAGATACACTTACGCTCTTTTTATTAATTTAAATTGTAAGAGCAGAAGTAGCAGTAGTAGTTTCCCCAATAGTTTCAATTTACTACCCTCAGTCGTTCTCAGTATATTGCTGAGGTGTGTTATTGGCCACCATAAACACAATTCCTTTTGAATTATTTCAAAGTAACACTTAGCTTTAAAGCATAATGGGCCCATCGCATAAGAGGGGGGGAGGGTTAACATGCCTAATATCCCTAAAGACATAGTTGCTGGACCATTCTACTATATTGAACAAAATTGCTGTCTAAAAATTTTGACTGGATGCGTTTGGAAAATGAAGGGGCTTGCTAGAAGGGCTGCTTGCCCTCTAGTCTCTTGTTACTCTTAAAAATGACACCAGAACTTTTAATTTTGAAGTGAATTAGCTCCTCTAAAAGTTTGAATGATATTTCTAGCTATTATATAGTGGTGCTGCCTATGATATTGCTTATTTGCCCTTTTGAAAATCTGCATGCCTATAGTTTTTTCCTTTAATTGAAACTCCTAAACGTTCCCTAAAAGTTTCATCTGAATACCTTTAGCCTCATTAGTTACATTAACTGTAGTGGTAGCATTAAAAGTATGCATATGATGCCTTCTGGTTAGTTCAAAATCCCCCACAACTTACCCTTAAAGGTCAAACTTAATAATATAAGGTGTTCTTTAGATCAGCCTTTTCCAAACTGGGAGGCGCGTCTCCCTAGGGAGGCACGGACTAGTCTATGGAGAGGCTTGAATTTTAGACAGGATTGACAAAAATACCAAATGAAATTAAAACTACGAACCCATTCAAAATATCCCAACCCTTTCGAGACCGAAGGGGTTTACTGGCCCAGGCTGAACAAAAGCTAGGCTACCATGTTAAGGTCACATTGGCGAGATTTTATAGACACTGCTGGATAGTCCTTTCAGGGGGATAATCAATTAGACGATCATTAGAGACGATGAATTAGTTTCTCGAATACGTACTTTAAATTCAGAATTCATCTTACACTTTGAAGAAGGAAATTGGATGTTTTCAGTATGTTGAAGAGAATGATATAGCTGATGTTTTTTTTTGCGATCTCATTCCTTGCAAAGTCACATCCAGTGAAATTTTAATATAATTGACATTTTTTTAAAATGAGAAATTCATATTGTGGAATCATACTTACAGTGCTAAGTCAATGCCAGGACACAAAAATCACCATCTAGCACTAATGAAAATGAAAACACCCGATTTTCTCTCGACTCACTGCATGCTCTACAAAGCAGCTCTTATATAAGCTAAAATAAAAAAAGAAGTTTTTTCAACTGAAAGTAAGGAGTAACATTAAAACTTAAAACGAATATAAATTATTACGTACATGAGTGGTGTCGTCCTTTCCTTAATACCTCACTCTTTACGCTAAAGTTTGATTTTTTTTTGTTCCAGTTATTTAAGAATGACTCCTTAATCACAAAGGCCGTTTAATTAGAAGAATAAGCTCTTCTAAAAGTTTTACAAAAAACCTTTAGTGTAAAGAACGAAATATTGAGGAGAGAGCGACCCCCTCATATGTGTAGCAATTTCTGTTCGTTTTAAGTTTTACTGTTGGTCCATATTTTCGGTCGAAAAAACTTACCTTTTTTATTTAATTTCTGATTTTTTTTAAATAATGCTGGGAAATCCGGCTCCCTCTCCATGTAAAATTCTGTTCCTCCACAAAAAATATCTTCTTAGAAATATCCCCCAACGTAACCTCCCCCTCTCCATCATAAATATCCCCCCCTGAAAAACGTCTGTATACTTCCCCATATCCAATACTATATGTAAACAATGGGCAAAGTTCATAGCTTGTAGCCCTTCCTCCGGGGACTTTGGGGGGCCAAGTCATCCTCAAAGACATAGTTATTAGACTTTTTTTATTATGCTGAAAAAACAGTTAGCTCAAAATTTTCATTGGGTGACTTTGGGAAAAAATGAGAGCGGGAAGGGGGGCTAGCTCACCTCTAATAGTTTTGGTCACTTAAAAAGGGCACTAGAACTTTTGATTTTCGATTAAATGAGGCCCCTCTCGATCTTTGGCGATCACTGATTCGGTACGATCACTCCTGGGGAAAACAAACAATTAAAAGAGAACTATTAAAAAAGAAACACATATCCGTGAGCTTTCTTTCGGCATAAAAAGCAAAATTACACCTTTTCAGACATATGAACTTAAAACCTTTGAAGTATAGTTCTCTGGTGTGCTGAATCTGATGGTGCTATTTTCATTAAGATCACTTGATGTTTTGGGGGCGTTTCTCCTCTTTTTTTAAAACTGGGCAAATTATTTTAGGCTTGTAACTTTGGATGGGTAACATTAAATTTGATGAGTTTTACATATTTTGAATAAGCGTCGAAATTCCATTCTTCTGATGCATTTATTGTTATTCTGTTTCGTATAGTTTTGGCTACTATTGAGCCGCATCGGTCCTTACTTATCACGATCTGTTTGAAAATATGAGTAAGGAACATAAAGAGAGGAGGGAGGGAGGTCGGGGGGAGGGTTTGAATTTTGGAAATTTTAAGTAGTAGGTGTTACTTGAGGATATTGGAAAGTTCGTCCGGGTTGGTATAATGTATTGTGATAATTTTCTTAAATAAGTAGTTTTAGTGTCTTTCCAGTCTATGTTTTGTTGCTGTATTCTTCCGCTTGTTTTTTTGAATGTCACCATGGCCCAATTGTGCTTTCGTGTGAACAAATCCATTTATTATCTATCTAAAGACGTTTTTACAATAATAACACGATTTATAAACTGCATAAACAGTCTGTTGCAAGTTCCGAGCTCTAAATGGGTACCTGGAGAAACCTGGGGAAGGTAAGCGAGAAGGTCCCCTGCCCCCCATTGCACTTTCTGGCTGAAGGGCCGCGAAACGGAGATCAGAATCGCGGATTTGGACCTTAAGGGTCTAGTATTGTTGTATTTACTTATAAGTTAGACTATTTACAAAGCTATGTAGAGTGAATAATATATTTTGTCAAATAAAACTTTAAAAGTATTGCTGCCGTTCGCAAAATCTTATTTGTACGAAACAGGGTTTTCTGCATTAGCGGAAACGAAATTGAAATATTATGCTCGTTTGGTCGTAGAAGATGACCTTAGTGTAGCTTATGCTCGTTTGGTCGTAGAAGATGACCTTAGTGTAGCTTAGTGTAGACACCGACATTTAATAGACTTTGTACTAATTATAGGCAAGCGCTACTACTACTACTACTACTAATAACTCACTGCAGCACCAATCCGCCTGAGGCCATAACAGCTACGCACGCTCCTCCTCCAACCTAATCTATTTAAAGCCTCCCTCTTTACACCCTCTCAGGAAGTTCCCATTTCCTTTAAATCTTTATTTATGACATCCTCCCAACCCAGACAAGGACGACCTGCTTTCTGTGTTGTCCCAGACGGTTGGCCAAAAAGGACAATCTTTGGTAATCTGTCATCCTTCATCCGTAGAACGTGGCCTAGCCATCTCAACCTTTCTT
This sequence comes from Artemia franciscana, assembly GCF_032884065.1. Taxonomy (NCBI): domain Eukaryota; kingdom Metazoa; phylum Arthropoda; class Branchiopoda; order Anostraca; family Artemiidae; genus Artemia; species Artemia franciscana. The sequence goes on along the minus strand of NC_088865.1, from coordinate 28,646,222 downwards.
TCATTATAGTCCTAGAAAGCGGGATTGAACCACACTTTTCGTACAACCTACTGTTTGAAATACGATCAGCCAGCCTGGTACCCAGAACAATCCGTAGGCAATTTCTCTGGAAAACATCTAGTAAATTTTCATCTGCTTTTCGGAGCGCCCATGCTTCAGAGCCATATTTGACCACTGTCATCACTGTAGCTTCCAATATTCTAATCTTGGTTTGTAGACTTATCTTTCTATTCTTCCAAACTTTTTTTAGCTGTGAAAAAAACACCCTGAGCATTAGCTATTCTACTTTTAACATCTTCACTGCTCCTACCATCTTTACTAATAATACTACCATGGTAACTGAAGCTCCCAACCTGATCAATCTTTTCGTTACCTAATGTCACCTGTTCATCTTCACTTATTCCTAGCCTTAGTGACTTAGTCTTCTTAACATTAATTTTCAAGCCTATTTTAGCACCCTGAACTCGCAAAACCTCCAAAAACTCATTCATTTTGCTCACACTTTCATCTAATATGCTTAAATCATGAGCATAATCTAAGTCCAGGAGCGTTCTTCCTCCCCATTTGATTCCACAGTCTCCAATTGCCTTTCCTGTGCTCCTTAAGACGAAGTCCATCAAAATGATCCATATAAAGGGGGATAGAACACAACCCTGCTTAACTCCTGATTTAATACAAAACCAGTTGCTAACCTCATTTCCTACCTTAACCGCAGCAGTATTATTCTCGTACATAGCACAAATCACTTTAATGTATTTTTCTGGTATACCATATAACGATAAGACCTTTGTTAACGCTCTTCTATCAACAGAATCGAAAGCTTGCTCATAATCGATAAAACTGAGGACCAAAGGTGTTTGACAGCGAAGGGACTTCTCAATTATTAACCTAAGAGTGAAAACATGGTCGAGACATCCTCTGCCTTTTCTAAAACCGAATTGTTCTTTCCTTAAAACTTTGTCTACAGCATGTCTCAGTCTAAAAAATATCATACTACTCAGTAATTTGCTACCTACAGAGACCAGACTAATGCCTCGATAATTACGACACTCACTCTTGTCACCTTTCTTATACAGTGGTTTAATTAAGGTTTTCCTAAAATCATTGGGTACTTCCCCTTTTTCAAAAATCATGTTCATAATCTTCAGCAGCTTATTCCTAACCTCAGAGCTACCATATTTAAGAAACTCATTAATCATACTATAAGCACCTGGGGCCTTATTTTTTTTTTAATCCTTTTAGTACTGTCGCTAATTCTTCCTCACTAAACAAATCTTCCTTCACATCCAAGGTATCACAAACTTTTTCATTTTCATCTATATCTTTTCCTGCAACAGTATCTCGGTTTAGCACATTCTCAAAATGTTCCACCCATCTTTCTTTAACTTTTTCCTTATCACTAATTGTGGCCCCATTTCTATCTTTAACTGGGACTAGTCCGGATTGGCTACTCCCTTTCAAATTATTAACATGCCAGTATAATATTTTACTATTATGCCGTCTAGCCGCATCTTCCAGATCCTCGGCGATTTGATCCATGGCCTCCACTTTACATCTCCTTAGTTCATATTTTAATGCTTTCTCCACTTTCTTTACATTCCTTTTGTTTTCATACGACCTATCACTCAGATAATTCTTATACAAACCCCTTCTACTCTCTATTAAACCTAAAGCTTTTTCATTAATATTCCTAGTTGCACTCTTAGCACTCTTCCCTAGAACACCATCAGCAACTTCACAAAATGTTTTTCTGAAATTATTCCATCTCTCTTCCACATTGTCAAATTTTAAACTCTCAAGTTTAGTATTCAACTGTTCCTGGAAGTTTTTTTCTCAAATTTTCATCCTGGAGTTTACCAACATCATAACTTACCGGGATGGAGTTACCCTTCCGAAATTTCAGCTTTAAATTAACCTTAGACACAACTAGATGGTGATCTTTACTTTTAACATCAAAAACAGCAGTCCTGTACACCCTAATATCTTGTATTGATCCTGCTAGTCTTCTGTTTACAATAACATAATCAATAAGGTTTGCTGTCTTACCATCACGTAAATACCATGTCAACTTATGGGCCATTTTGTGACCAAACACCGTATTGGTTATAACTAGGTTGTTATACCTACAAGATTGCCAAAGGTTATAGCCATTTCTGTTTTCTTTTCCTACACCAAATTTACCTAGGCTAGGATACCATCTATCCCTATTTCTACCAACCTGGGCATTAAAATCTCATAGCAAAAACACCATATTTCTACCTGGTACCCTGTCTATTTGCTCCTGTAACTGTAAGTAAAATTCACCTGAGTCACTAGTATCCCCATCAGTTGGTTCAACGGGGGCATATACTACTATAACTGATACCTTGAGCTTTTTAGTCATAAAATGAGCAATTAGTATATTAATACCTTCCCAGCCTAAACAACACTTAGCAGCTTCCTTGTTCATCATGAGCCCTACTCCCTGTCTATGTACCCCATCCATTCTGCCTGAGTAAAAAAATTCTGTGTCACCTAATTCCATGCTTCCTACCCCTGGGATATGAGTTTCTGAAACTCCTAATAAATCCAGTTCAAATCGTCTGAATTCGTCAGTCAAAATGTCGATGCGATAGTCATTTTTTAACGCCGTAAAATTCCAAGTTCCAATTTTCATGTTCTTTAAATCTTTGAAATTATTTTGGCCTCAGGAAAAGCAGTGATCCCGGATACCAGTGCAGGATGGGGACCAACATATCTTCTCAAATCTACACCAAAGCGCTTAATCCGGCTTAGAACCGGACAGCAAGAAGTCCCTGGGACGTCTAGTCAGTTGGAGGCTTTGTGCAATCCTGGGCCCATCTTGGTCACAACATGGTTTTCAGCACTTGGCGATGCTCTTCTATCAACAAGAGTCGAAATCTTGCACAGACAGTCCCAAGCCTATTATCTCCGACTCATTTTATATTCATGCCTACAAATATTATGCTACTACAGGGAGGCAGCCCATTGTAGATAAATTAGCTAGGAAGAGGTTTTTCAGCCCGAAAACGCCCATCAAAACAAACCAAGCCCAGAGAATATTCAATAATCAGAATCCCGTACGAGTGCTGTGTTGTTTACTAGGCTATAATTTTCTCAAGGGGTGCCACTCCTCAAGTGGGAAAAATTGACCGCAAGTTTCCCAGTTTTGCAGGTACCCCGAAAGGGTCGAGGCAGCCCTTTACAGAGGCCGTTGTCCATAAATCGGGATCTTACGCCCTGCCGCAGTTGTCCTCCTATAGAGGATCCTCCCACGATGGTGTTCTGCATCACCATGCAATTTAACCCATTACTGGGAGAAGGTTTGTAACTCATCTGACGTGTGAACACGGCAGTGTGCCCTGTTGAGTGTACATTTGAGGGGCCTTCTTCCTCCTCCACCTGTAATTATGACCCCCAGGGGAGCGTTTCCCAGTTTCTATTATGGACCCCCCTGGGACAAGGTCCTACTTGGTCTAAGCCTCCTATGGAGCTACTCTACCTATCTGTAGGGGATTCCCCTATCTGTTGTCCTCTACCAAAACCTAGCATGATTATCTAATAATTAACTAACTAATGCAACTAATAAACAGTTGCAGTAAATTGCAACTTTACTTTAATTTAGACTATAAAGTAAAGGACAAAAATAACATATACAAGCTCTGTTGTCCTCTGCTAAAACCTAGCATGCAAACTAACAATTAACAAACTATTGCAACTAAATAATATTTGTAATAAAGTGCAACTTTCCTTTTAATTTATACCCTAAAATAAAGAGAACACAAAAAGCTTCGTTTCTTTGTTTGTAATAGTCTATGTTTGAAAATGTTGTTGCACTAAAAATGTTCTTGTCTACATTATTTTATAAAATGGAAAGGAGGCTTCACATGATCACATAATTTTAAGGGGGGCGTTGGTAAATACAGTTTGAAAACCGCTGCTTAAGATATTGCTTTGTTCCCTTTTTGTAGGTCCACATGCTCATATTTTTTTTTATTTAGTTCAACATCCGCCTAAATATTACCTAAAAGCTCCTTCTTATTACCCTTAGCTAGTGCAGTAGCAATAGTTGTAGCAGCATTAGTAGCAGTGGGCATAGCACCTTTGGTTTCTTCAACATCCTCTTCAACACACGCTGAAAGTTTCAGCTTAATACATATCATCAGCTATTCCTGAAGAATTTCTGATGTGTCAACTTTACAACCTGTGTGGGCATAGTTAGTCTCGATTTAGTTCTATATCGCAAATTTATCGCCTTAATGTCCTTAGTTTTAATAGCAGTATTGGTAGTTTTAGCTGTAGAATTTAATTGTAGTAGCCTAAGCTTCAGTGGCAGTAGCAGTAGTAGAGGTAGTAATTATAGCAACCGTAGCAGCAGTATGAGTAGAAGCAGAAGCATTAGGATGCAAATATTTTCTTTTGGTTAGTTCAACAGCCCTCACAACAAGCCCTGTTAGTTTCAATACCACACACCTAAATGTTCCTGAGATATTGCTTTTACACTCTTTTGACAAATTGCGTACAAACGGCGTGTTCTAATTAAGTTCATCTCCCCCCCCCAACAAAAAAAAATTCTTGAAAATTTCACCTTCATTCTCTTAGCCATAGTTGTAATAGTAGCCACAGCAGTAGCGTTGATGTTACTAGCAATAGTATTTAATAGCGGTAGTACTACTAGCAGCAGCAGTATTAACCTATTGTCTTTTGGTCAGTTGAACATCCCCTCTTCAAGTCCTGGAAGTTTGATTGAGTCATACAATATTGTAACATTATTATATTGTACCCATTGAATCATACAATACAATGCAATCAGCCATTGCTACGACATTGCTGATATGTACTTTTGATAGCGTGTATGTTTATATACATCTTGAAATTTTCATGTCATTGCTCTTAGCCCTAAAAGTAGTTGCAAAAGAAGTAGTAGTATTAGTAGTAAATTAAGCAGTAACAGTAATACTAGCAGTAGTGTGCACATATTGCCTTTTGGTGAGATGATCTACCCTTTAAGCATTTGCTGAAAGTTCCTGACAATGTGCATGCACCTAGCGTCTTTAGATTTAGTTCAAATTTCCCCTGAATACTGTGAATGGAGTAGTATGGTAGCAGTAGTGGTGGTAGTTGTAGTAGTATTGGTAACATGCAAATATTCTTTTTGATCATCTCTCTTATTATTTCCAGAATTTTCCAAATTAATATATTCAGTCATTCCTGTGTTGTACACTTTTGACAATCCGTATCCACAAAATGTGTTTTAATTTAGTTCAACACTCCCCTCAACATTCCTCTCTTTGATCGGATATGTTTCGGGGAAGGATCGGCTGGGGCGGGGACTGACGTACCTCCATTGTCTTTTTACTCTTAAAAATTGACTCGTAATTACGTTTAAAATGTTCTAACTTTAATACTTAATTTCTTTTTTCAACTGTAAATAATAGATATTATTACACAGCCTTTTTTTCAGTAGAGTGCAATTTATGTTCTGGTCTTGAGAAGGTATAGGGGTTAAAAAGACATAATTTCCACACCTTTCAACTACGCTGAATAAAATGGCTATCTCAAAATTTTGATTTGTTTTGTTTTGGATACAGATGGGCATGGGGGAGGTTTTTTGCCCTCCAATCACTGTTGATCAATAAAAAAGGCACTAGCCCTTTAAATTTACAATCGAAAGAGCCTTTTTTGAAGTTTCTACTACATCAAATGACCGTCTCAAAATTTCTGTCAGATGCATTTCTGGAAAATACGAGGTTTGGGAAGGTATCCACCCTTTGATAACTTTCAATCTTAAAAGGGACGCTCGACCTTCTTATTACCAATACAATGAGCTCCCTCCGAAGCTTACACGATCACCCTTTCTATATAAACCTTATATAGCCTCAGGGCATAACTTACAACCTTTACCCTGAGTGCTGTGGTGGAGGGGGTCGTCATCTTCAAAGACCTAATTTCCAGACCTTTCAATTATGTTGAACAAAATAGCTATCTAAAAATTCTAATTGGGTGTGTTTGGGGATATGGTGGGTGTGGGAGGAGGGATTATTTGCCTTCCAATCACTTTCAACTATTAAAAAGGGCGATTTTTCGATTTTCGATCAAAGGAGCTCTTTTCGAAGTTTCTACGACAACAAATGGCCATCTAGAAATTTTTATCAGATGCATTTCGGGAAAATACAAGGTGTGGGGAGAGGGTGTATCCACCTTCCGATCACTTTGAATCTTAAAAAGGACGCTAGAACTTCTGATTACCAATTAAATGAGCCACCTCCGAAGTTAATACGAACACCCTTTCTATATATTCCTTAAAAATCCCCAGGGCATAATTTACAACCCTTGCCCTGAGGGATCTGGAAGGGTTGTCATCCTCAAAGACATAATTTCTCGACCTTTCATTTACGTTGAACAAAATGGCTATCACAATTTTGATTGTATGTGTTTTGGGAAATAGTAAGCATGGGAGGAGAGTTAGTTGCCCTCCAATCACTTTAGACTATTAAAAAGGGCACTAGCCCTTTCAGTTTACAATTGAGTGAGCCCTTTTCAAAGTTTTTGTGACATATTCTTTAATACGAAGTGCCCTTGTCGAAAGCTCCCCCCCGAAACAAAACAACAACAAATAAATGAATAATACATTGTGCCCACATTGCTCTTAAGCCGTTTCAAAAATATTGCTGATACACCCGTATTGTCAATCTGCATACACATATGATGTTTTGATTTAGTTCAACTTTTCCCTCAACGTTTCCTCATATATTTTTTTTCAATATCCTCAGCTTTAGTAGTAGTACTAGCCACAGAAGTAGTAGTTTTAGTGATAATAGTGGTAGTAGCTATAGTACTTGTAGTAGCAGTAGAGGTAACGGTAGTTGTAGTGGTAGTAGCATGCAAATATTGCCTTTTTGGTCAATTGGTCATCTCCCTTACCATTTCCTGAAAATTCCAAATTAATATACTCAGTCATTTCTGAGATACCCCCTTTTGAAAATCCATATACACATAACGTGTTATGATTTAGTTCAACACTCCCCATTTAGTGCAACATTCCCTGAAAGACTCATACCCTTCGTATTTTGTGAAAGTAGAAGTCAAACATAAACACCTTTTCTCAATAACATATACTATATGTTAACAATGAACAAATTAGATAACTTACATCTTTGCCCTGAGGCCTTGGGGGGGGGGGGGGTTGACAACCCAAGCGCATAACTTCTGAACTTTTCAACAATGCTTAAAAAAATGACGTTTTTTAACATTTTAAACAAAATTGCCATAGCACAATTCCAATCGCATGCGTTTGGTTAAAAAAGCATAGTTGGGGGGGGACTAGTTGACTTCCATCACTATGGACTCTTAAAAGGGAACTAGAACTTACTGTTTCAACCAAATGAGGCGCCTCTAAAACCTATATAACTATCCCTTCCATAAGAACCTTAAATGCCCCAGGGAAACAACTTAGAACCCTAGCTCTCAGGCTTAGGTGGTGTGTATCAACCCCTAAAGCCTTGTTTCATGATCTTTGGACTATTTTGAATAAAAGGACTGCCTCATTATTTCTATTGGATGCATCTCGGAAAAAACACGGCGCGTTTGTGTGTGTGTATGGGGGGGGGGCATCTGCGCCCTGATCACTTTGACTCTTAAAAAAGGGCACTAGAACTTCTGATTGCCAGTTCAATGAGTCCCCTCCAAAACATATACGATCACCATTTTATAAGAACCATATACGCTCCCAGGGCATAGCCTACAACCCTTGCCCTGAGAGCTGTAGGAGGGGAGGGGGTTGTCTTCCTCAGAGGCATAATTTCTGGTTCCTTCAACTACGATGAAAAAATTATTATCTACAAATTTTGATTGGAGGTGTTAAGGGAAGTGATGAGAGGGAGGGGGGGCTGTTTGCTCTCAAATCACTTTTACTCTTAAGAAGGGCATTATAACTTCCAATTTCAAGTCAAATGAGCCCCTTCCGAAGTCTATACTACCGTCAATTTCTTAAAAACCTTGTACGGCCTCATGGCATAACTCACAACCCTTGTCCCAGGGCGCGGGGGGTTATGCCAACACTAGAGGCATTATTGCATGTTCTCTTGATTTTACGGAACATAGTCGCTATCCCACAGTTTCAATAAGATGTGTTTGGAAAAAAGAAGGGTTGTTGGGGGGGGTGGAGAGTAATTGACCTTCATCACTTTTGACGCTTAAAAAGGAACTAGAACTTCCAGTTTTCAACCAAATGAGCCTCTTCTGAAGTTTAACAACCATCCCTATCATAAAAACCTAAAATGCCCCGCGGCAAAACTTACAACCCTTGCTCCCAGGCTCTGGTGGTTTGTGTCAACCAAAAAACCCTTTTACATGATCTTTACACTATTTTTAATAAAAAACTGCCTCGAAATTTCTATTGGATGTATTTCGGGAAAACGCGACGTGCGGGGGGGGGGGGTGTAGTTGCCCTCTAATCACTTCGATTCCTAGAAGGGCACTTAAAATTTAGATTACCAATCCGATGAGTCCCTTCTGAAGTATATACGACCACCTTTTTTATAAAAACTTAAATGCCTCAGGGGCGTAACTTACAAATCTTGCTAAGAGAGCTGTGGGGGCGGGAGTATCTTACCCAAAGACATTGCTATCTCCAAATTTTGATTGGATGTCCTTGGGGAAATGATGAGCGTGGAGGGGGGGGGGTTGCTCTCAAATCACTTTTAATTCTTATAAAGGGCACTATAACTTCCAATTTCAGATCAAATGAGCCTCATCTGAAGTTTCCACTAGCACTCATTTTATAAAAACAATTAGGTTCCCCAGGGCATGGCTTAAAACACTATCCCCAGAGCACTGGGCATAGTGGGAATATTCGTTTAGTGAAGAGGGGTAGTCGAAGGGGGGGGGGCTATCTCTCCTCCATCACTCTGACTCTTAAAAGGGAACTACAACTTCCAAATTTCAAGCAAGTGAACCTCCTCTAAAGTTCATACAACTTTTCCCTCCACAAGAACCTTAGATACTCCAGGGGCACAACATATAACCCTTGCCCTCAGGCTCTAGTGGTTTTTATCAACCCCAAATGCCTTGTTGTATGATTTTTGAACTATTTAGAATAAAAGGACTGTCTCAAAATTTCTATTCTTTGCATCTTTGGAAAACACGACGTATTTTTGTGCGTATGTGTGTTTGGGGGGGGGGGCTAGCTGCAATCTTATCACCGACTCTCAAAAAGGGCACTAGAACTTTTGATTATCAATCCAATGAGTCCCCTCCAAAGCATATACGATCACGCTTTCTATAAGAACCTTATATGCTCCCTGGGCATAACTTACAAGCCGTACCCTGAGAACTGTAAGGGTGGGGTGGGGGGTTGTCTTCCTCACAGACATATTTTCTGGACCCTTCAACTACGATGAACAAAACTGTCGTCTGATCACTTTGACTCTTAAAAAGGGCACTAGAACTTCTGATTACTAATTCAATGTGTCCTCTCAAAGCATATATGACCACGCTTTCTGTAAGAACCTTATATGCTCCCTACGCTCCCAGGGGTGGGGGGTCATCTTTCTCACAGACATATTTTCTCGACCTTTTAATTACGGTGAACAAAACTGTTATCTCCAGATTTTAATTGGAGGTTTTAAGGGACGTTATGAGCGTGGGGGGGGGCCTGCTCTCGTGGCATAACTCACAATACTATCCCCAGGGCTTGGAGGTGCGTGCGTCAACCCTAGAGGCATTATTATATGTTCTTTGACTATTTGGAACAAAATCGCTATCTCAAAATTTCCATCAGATGCGTTTGGTAATAAGCAGGGCTGTCGGGGAGGGGGGGGCTTATTGCCCTGCATCACTTGACGCTAGAAAAGGAGCTAGAACTTCCCATTTTCAACCAAATGAGCCTCTTCTAAAGTTAAACAACCCTTGCATAAAAACCTTAAATGCCCTACGGTATAATTTAAAACTCTTGCCCCCAGTCTCTGGTGTTTCGCGTCAACCCCAAAAGCCTCGTTTTGTGATCTTTGGACTATTTTGAATAAAATGACTCTAAAATTTCATTTGGATGTATTTCGGGAAAACATGACGTGGGGGGAAGGGGGTGTAGCTTCCCTCTGATCACTTTGACTCTTAAAAGGGCACTAGAAATTCAGATTACCAATCCAATCCCTTCTGAAGTATATACGACTAGCCTTTCTATAGAAACCTTATATGCCCCTATAGCATAACTTGTAGTTCTTGCCCTGAGAGCTATGGGGGCGGAAGTGTCTTCCTCAAAAACATAATTTCCGAATCCTCAATTACAATGAACAAAATTGATATCTCCAAATTTTGATTGAATGTCTGTGGGGAAATGATGAGCATTGCGATGTTGCTCTCAAATCACTTTTGACTCTTAAAAAGGGCACTATAACATACAATTTCAAATCAAATGAGCCTCAAATTACTGAAGTTTATACGACCACTCAATCCATAAAACCCTTATATGCTCCCAGGGCATGACTTACAACCCTATCCCCAGGTCACTGGGGGGCTGTGTCAACCATAGAGGCGTTGTCATATGTTATTTGTACTATTTTTAGTAAAATCTCTCTCTAATAATTTTAATCAGGTTGGTTTAACGAAGAGAGGTAGTCATAGGGGGGGGGGGGCTAGCTGCCTCAATCATTTTTGACTTTTAGAAGGGAACTAGAACTTCCAATTTTCATCCAAATGAACCTTCTCTAAGGCTTATACAACCATCCCTTCCATAATAAGAGCCAAGAGCTCATATGATACTTGTGACGAGGTCGGAAGAGCCAAGAGCCTTCAGTCCCCTGGATTGTCGAATCGAGGAAAACAATTGTTATCACGTCAATTTATGCAGGTCCCTGACACGCCTACCAATTTTCGTCGTCCTAGCGCGTCCAGAAACACCGAACTCGCCAAAGCACTGGACCTCCCCAACTCCCCCAAAGAGAGCGGATCCGGTTAGATTATGTCAATCATGCATTTAGAGCTTATGCTTATTCTCGAACTCACCAAAGAGCTAGAAATGCCCCCAACTCCCCCAAAGAGATCGGATCTTGTCCGATTATGTCAATAGCGTATCTAGAGCTTGTGCTTATTCTTCCCATCAAGTTTCATCCCGACCTCTCCACTCTAAGCGTTTTCCAAGATTTCTGTTGTCCCCTCCGTCCCCAATGTCCTCGGATCCGAATTGAAAGTGGAGCATCTGAAACATGACTTCTATGTATATATCAAGGTTCAATAAGATCCAATTACCCATTCGTGAGATAAACATACCTCGTTTTTCATGATTTCCTCATCCTCCAACCCCCCCTCAGATGGTTGAATCGTGGAAACGACTGTTATCAAGTCAATTTGTGCAGGTCCCTGACATGCCTACCAATTCTCATCGTCCTTGCACGTCATGAAGCACTGAACTCGCTAAAGCAATGGAAATCCCCCCAAACCCCCCGAAAAGAACGGATCTGGTCCAGTTATGTCAATCACGTATCTATGACTTGTGCTTATCCTTCCTACCAATATTCGTCCCAATCTCTCCACTCTAAGCGTTGTCCAAGATTTCCGGTTTCCCCCTTCAACTTCCTTCAATGTCACCAATTCCGGTCGGGATTCACAATAAGAGCTCTGAGACACGAGGTTTTTCTAACCATCAAATTTCATTAAGATCCGATATCCCGTTCGTAAGTTAAAAATGCCTCATTTTTTCTAATTTTCCGAATTAACCATCATTCCTCCCCTCCCCCCAGATGATCGAATCGGGGAAGTGACTATTTTTAATTTAATGTGGTCTGGTCCCTGATACGCCTGCCAACTCTCATTGTCCTAGCTTATCTGGAAGTGCCCGAACTAGCAAAACCGGGACGGACAGATTGACAGAAAGACAGACCAACAGAACATATGATCGTTATATGTCACTTGGTAAATGGCAAGTGCCATAAAAAACTTTAATTGATCCGGTGCATAACTTGCAACTCTTGCCCTCAGGTTATTGGGTGTTTGTTTCAACCCCAAAGTCTTGTTATATGATATGTGGACTGTTCTGAATAAAATATATCTCAAAGTTTCTATTAGATGCATTTCGGTACTATACGACGTGTGCATCTCGGGGGGGGGGGTAGATGTCCTCGGATCACTTTGACTCTTAAAATGGGCACTAGAGCTTCTGAATACTAATTCAATGAGCCCCCTCCAAAATTTATATGTCCACGCTTGATATAATTACCATATACATCCCTAAGGCAAAACTTACAACCCTTGTCCTGAGGGCTTGGGGGGAGGTTGTCATCCTCAAAGACATAATTTTCGAATCTTTACTTACAAACAAAAACATAACAATCAAATTATAATAATCACCCCATAAGATACAAAAAAGCACTTGCGACGGGGCGACTGCTTACATTTTTTTAAATGCAATTAATTGATTAAATTAGCAAAAAATTTAATTAAATAAATTTCATAAACAAAATAAAAATTATAACCAATCTCTCATCAACCATTCTACCATAAAAATAAAAATAATAAGAACAATAATAATAACAATAAATAAATAAAAGTACGAGTATTTTCCTAATTAATATTTTTCAAATTACTTTTAAATAGCCCGAGGTGGTCAGCCTCCCGAATACTCTCTGGAATGGAGTTCCATTCACGGCACCCTGAAAATTTAGTAGGGAAACCAGCCCTGGTTCCAATTTTATGTGACACAACAAAATTATCAGCATTACGAGTGTCATAACTATGTAGTGACCTATTGTCACTAAAATAGCCACGAAAAATCTCAAGACTTACAGAGTTCTAGCATTGGTATGCAAAAATTCCTAACTGGTAGTCACGAAACTGTCCTACATTAGGCACTTGTAATTTGGTGAAGCAAGCTGTGAAGTGCCCGTGACACCTTCTATGTAGCCTCCGATGTTATTCTGAAGGATCTGAGCCCGTTTAAAATTTGTGTAAAAATTGCTTGACCATAACAAGCATCCATATGAAACCTTGGGGGGTGAATCAAAGCGTGGTGTATTAACAATAATACCCTTGGAGGTAAAAAAAAATTCTTAAAGCGTCGAATTGCACCAAGACTACGGGCAACCTTTGTTGCAACAATATCACTGTGACGTTTCCATGATAGATTGCCATCAATATAAAAACCCAAATAACGGATTTCCACAACTTGAGAATATAAATGACGACCGGGACACTCAAAGAGAAATTACAGACTGGGACACCGGGACACAAATGACAAGCGGAACACAGGGAATATAAATGACGACCGGGACAAAGGGACACAACTACAACGGGGACGCCGGGGGCACAGGGGGATATATAAATGACGACCGGGACACAGTGATTGTTCGATTAGCAATCACCATCAACAAAGCTCAAGGGCAATCATTAGAACAATGAGGTATTGATCTGAATACGGATTGTTTTTCCCATGGACAATTATACGTTGCATGTTCAAGAGTCGGTAAACCTGACAATCTATTTATATGCACAGACAATGGGACAGCGAAGAATGTTGTATATTCGCAAGTTTTACGTAGTTAAAAACATATATATATATATATATATATATATATATATATATATATATATATATATATATATATATATATATATTTATCTATCTATATTCACAGGTGGGACACAGGGACACAACTACAAAGGTGCGTAACTAATATGGCACGTAACGACTTACGCGCGCGGGGGGCTCGAAGCGCCCCCACCAACTAGGTGTTGGGGTGGCACGAAGCGCCACCCCAACAGCTAGTACTATATAAAATTAGTCTTGACAACATTTACTGATAATAAACTCAAACTAGTAAAAACATAGAAACTTCTCAACACACTATTAACTTTCGACACAAAACTATCCAAAGACTATCTAGCGAATCAGTGATTCCCAGCAAAGAGCTATGTTAGTCAGACAATGATATGGGTAATAACTTATTTGCCCATTCTTCAGAAGTAGGGCTAAAAATGTTTGACGTTCGTGGAGCGCATAAGCGGTGAGGGTCTAATCCAGAGTTTACCTTCTAAAGTAAGTGATGCGCCATTATTTTCAGCAAGTGAGATCGTATGAATTTGAGAATGGTCTGAAAAATATGAAAAAATCTCAAGCTGGAATGGATTTATGACCGTTCAAATAGTACAAAATGTTTACCCAATTACATCTAGTCAACTATTATACCTTTTTAATCAATGCTTAGAATCTGGAGTGTACCTTAATTACTTAAAAAATATATTGTTTATTCTTTGGTATAAAAGAAGTAAAGACTCAAAACGGATCATTTCGAGTCTCTAATTGATACCTTCGTTTCTTGAAGGAAGAACACAAAGAGTATCGCTCCGCGTAGTCTTGTCAAAAGAGATGGTAGCACAGTGGGGTGTTCCACGTTGATCTGTGTTGGGACCATTATTGTTTATTGTATATCTATATATATAGATATAAATGGTCTATACATTAACAGCTGCTTGTATTAGGGTGCAATGACGGTGGGTGCTGGTAATGCTTCCAAGTTTTGCTGATGATGCTCAGTTTATAATCGACACGAAACGGAAGCTGATTTGATAAATGAGTTGAAAAAAAGAAGGGCAATAATCGAGAGATAAAATCTAGTGAACGAACTGATTATTCATCAGAAAAAAAACGTGCATGTTATATGGCAGAAGTGGAAACTATTATTTTTGGATCGAAGAAATTGAGTTAAAAGTGTATTTGTAAAATTGACGAGACAAGTATTGTGAAGCATCTTCGTGTTATTGTAGATGAATGTATGAGTTCTAAAATAATATCGCTTTCATAAGCACTAAAATAGCCAAGAATGATAGAATTCCTCCAAAGCTGAAGAGTCTTTTCTCAAGAAAGTTATCAGAACGTTGTGTTTTTCTCTTATTCATCTATACTTGTTGAATTGTGTTACAATGTGGTTATCGACGATCGCTAGCCATGTATACCCACTCCGTGTGTTACAAAAAAAGAGAAAAATCTGGAACAGTTTTGGCACATGACTTTTCTTGCAATTCAGTGAAATTTAGGTATGCACAATTACAATTTGTACCATTTTCCGCTTTGTTTGTAATAAACTTTTTGTAATTTGTTACCAATATCTTTCTCTGATCTTAATAAGGAAAGGGAACGTCACCATGAAGCTAGAAATGTTGAATTAGTTAGGAAGGTGGCTCCAATGAATATTCAGATCTAATTTTTCTGTAAGGTACGGGTATTTAGGCCCTGAATTCTGGAATAGCCTTCCTGTGGAAGTAAAGAATGGGGAGGTCCCTAAAGAATTTCGTGCTTCCTTGCGGTATATTTGCTTTGACCAGTATTCTAGAGACGGAATGTGTGATTGATTTTGGGATGAGTATATGATTATAAGCAGTTAAAAAAAAGTCGTGTCTATGTGTAGTTGGTTAAGCGTCAGTATGTGTTGTATGATAGGTTGTACACTATAAGTGAGTTAGTAAGTAAGTAAGTTTATTTTAAATAAGGGCAGCAGAGGGGGAGGAGCCCGATTTTTTCTTTCTTTTGAGTAATTATTTTAGTTCTTAAAGCGTTTTTTTTCTCTCTCGGTACTCCCAAACACGCTTAAATGCTCCAGACTTTGTGACACATTTTCTTAAATTAAAAACTGTGCTGCGCTTTGCTCCAGAAAATACCTTATTATTCACTTGTTAGCAGTTAACAGCTTTTGCTGTCTTCTGCCAAAGGAAATAAGTAGGAATGACCGTGCTTAAAAAATATTAGTCCTCGAGGTTTCAGTTTCTCTTGACCTAAACCTGACTGAAAACAAAACAAAACAAACTATTTGACAGAGATCCGATCAAGACTGCTTGGTAGTAGAGATACCTGAAGTGTAGGAGCGCCTGCGATAATGCGAAACTCCCTGTGGATGGTTATAAGTTGGGCTTAAAGCAAACTAAAATTATTATTCCAAGTTCTGTTTATGCTTCCACCAGCAATATTGCTATTGCATGTAAATACATACATATTGCACACTTATGCTTGGTTTTGCGCATCCTATAATGATACTTTAAATGGATAAGACAGGACAGGGACATTTTAAAGAGATTTTATGACAAATTAATAAGTTTTTGAGAAACTCGAAATGCTGCTTGAGGTTTCTCCTCCCTTTTTTGTAACAATCTGACCAAATTAACATGCATTTTTTCTCGTCTGTATTGGGGTAGAAAAAACTGCAATTTTAATTTCTTAATTAGAATGACGTTTGTTTGAAAAACATGTTACGTGAATGCATTGATGTGGCGGTATTGGTGTTTACATTAGACCTAAAATACATTAGCCTGTCCTTTATACCCTGGAAAATTGTTTATTTTGCTAAGTACATCATCTACCTGCACAATGGCATTTTATGTCGTTAAGATCGATTGACGAAGGGAGGGTTAAATATTTGCTAAGCCGTCTGGGCTTTTTTGGCCAACCATCTGAGGCTAAACAGAAAGCAGGTCGTCCCCGTCTGGGGTGGGAGGATGTCATAAATAAAGATTTAAAGGAAATGGGAACTTTCTGGGAGGGTGTAAAGAGGGAGCCCTTAGATAGATTGGTTTGGAGGAGGAGTGTCCGTAGCTGTGTTGGCCTCAGGCGGCTTGGTGCTGCGGTGAGTTATTAGTAGCAGTAGTAGTAAATATGCAGATATGTCATTTAGGTATTTTTCAAAGATTACAAAAGAAAAAAACGTTTTACGAATCCCCACCTAGTTCCTTAAAAAGTGTCTTTCACGACAGAGAAATAGCTTTTATGAAGAAAAACTTCGCTCATGGATTTTCCCTAAAAAAATAGATCTTAATTGGTCAATTTCCTTAGAGAATACATGCAATATCTTCAATTAGACCTGCGCACAGTATTTTCTTGGGGGAGGGGTCCAAGGCTGGTGAAACAGCAAAGAGCAGACGTGAGATGTAATGAGAGCTTAGTTTGCTGCGAAGGAATCCAAGAGAAGGGTTATTAAACATGTAATTAATTTAATCTTGAGGGTAAACAATTTGCGATTTGTTAGCCCCTGGAAGGCAATTAGCATTAGAAAAAGTTGAAAATCTTTTAACATCGTGAAAATTTCGATATTTTGGTCATGCCTCGTTTTTTTACCTAAGACAGGTTTCTACAGACCAGTCTCTTCTTGGTTAAACTTCCTTAGGATGGATGGGGAATAATCAAAAAATATTTAATAATCTTAATCAATATTCAATTACACATGAACAGAAATAAATCAGACACAAGAGAAAAAAAGAAAAGCAATCGATAAAACAGACAACCTGTTTCCATCCTGCTCAAACGTTCTTTAACGGTGACATTCGCGTAAAAAAGATCAAACTAGTATTGATGCTAAGAAGTCCATTCCTTCATTGACCCGCTGCTCGACATTCTGTTTAAAAATTGCAATCTCACAGCAGGACTTTTGTACTGATAATTCGGTAACAATAATCACCGTTACAACATCTGACTTATATTAAAAAACAACAGCTTGATTCGCTATTCAATAATGTCTAATCTAAAATAACGGACATAAGTTTTATCGTGCTCCAAATTCACATCGTATATTCCAGTCTGTGTTGCGCATGTTTTTAGCGTTCTATTCTAAATTGTTTAATTCTGTATTTTTTGAGGTTTTGTCCATTATAAGTGATAAAAATGAAGTGACCTATTGCTTGAAACAGCTTGTTTTGTTTGTTAATAGCCGGCTAACCAATGCAAAATGCCTAACCCTAGAGTAGTTTTTCTACTAGCATTAACAGGAATCGGAATATTATGCCTTTTAGTTGTTGTGGGAGTTTGGGCGTCAGTTCGTGCTGGAAACTATCAAATTAAATCTCATCCTTTGAGTGACCTTACAAGAGAAACTGTCATGATCAAAACCAAAAGTGACAGGATGCTACAAGATGCTGCTCATTCTTCTATCACCTTACCTGACTTCTTTCAAGCTAAAGTAAAAGACACAAACAAAATGTCAGAGCAAAGCCTTATTGGAAAAAGGTTTCTTGAGGTTAATGACAACATAAACGGTAAATGCAACCATAATTTCTATATCTTTTCATATATAATTTATGTATTTTTATATATCTTTCTTTCAAACAGTCTGTGACACAGGCATCAATTTCCGACAATGTAGGGGGGGGGGGAGAAATATGTTTGTCAAATCTAGGGGGAGATTTTTGTTCATCGATCTTTTTAATGAAAACACCAACAAATACAGATTAAAATGAAAAATGCAAGAAATGACCTTGGAAATACAGAGTAGGGGGACTGTTCCTCCCCGTATTGGCATATCTTGATCGTGGTAAAGAATAGCAATTAAGAATCGACTCTTGCTAACGGTACCCAAAACTATCAAAGAAAGAGTTTTTGCAACAATTTGTCCAATAAAAGAATTCGCCTCTAAATGCTGCCTACCATGCTTGATTTACATAGCTGAACTAATTTCTTGAAACTATTGAAGAAAGTGGTGTCCGAAAAGCGATTGTTTATTCTTAACGTAAAAAAGTTTGCTTTCTGGATGATGAACTAAAATCGAAATTATTGGTAATTACCAAAATGGAGTGTGGTAATCGCAAGCAATTGCTTTGCAAAAGAATCAATAGAAAGATAATTCATTTCTGGAACATAAAAGTTTTCAATCCACTATCACCTTTGAACAAGTTTGTGAATTTGGGTTATGAATTTGTGTTGAAGTGTGAATTTTTATGTTATAGCCTTTCTTTGATCGTAGATTTAATGTAGATTTTGTTTTGTAGATTTGTTTTGCAGAAGTTAGAGGATAGCTATCCTAACCTCAGTCTAACACTCTTTGCGCTAATTTTTATTGCAATTAAACAAATAAATACAGCTTTTTTCAACTGAAAGTAAGGAGCAACATTAAAGATTAAAACGAACAGAAACTGTTAAATATGAGGGGAACTGCCCCATCCTCAACTCATCGCTCTTTATGCTAAAGTTTTTAAATGCTTTAGAAAACTTCTTATTCCAATTCAATGGATAATGTGTTTCAACAGTGGCCGGACGCTCCTCCAAAAATTATACTGCCTGTTAGTTCTTTTTCAATCGCGGCATATCACACAAATACTCAAGGTTATCAGATTTCACTGCCGTCATTAAACTCAAGGGGTTTCTCACTGAAAATTACGACTAATGTATATTCATTCTTCGTAATTCGACAAGTAAATAGGAATATTTATTTGGAAAAGAACTATTATTCGAGGAGAAAATTAGAGAAATTATTATTCGAGATTTTTTTTTGGATGAGGGGGGTTCAGCTCTTACGAAAGAAATACCAGGAAAACACAGGAAAATTAAACATTTCGCTGACAAATTAAGCATTATACAAATTTAAGGTGGGTGAATCCCTCGCCTGCGTGTGTGCCTGTGGTCTGGTCATCATTATTTGCCAGGAGACGCGGTATAAAATTGTGGAAATTACAAATAAAAAGTACATATTTTCGGGTTTTTACTTCATGCAGGCCTATTTAGAAAAATATAATTTAAATAATTGCTCGCAGCGAAGTGACAAATTTATTTAATTTTATCAAAAAGTTCGTGGTAACGAACTGTACTAAGGAGCGACCCGGCTCAATAGTAACCAAAACTCTAAAAAACGGATTTTTAATACCAATAGCTACATGAACAAAATCGCATTTTAATGCTGACTTTAAATATATGAGATACCTATCTAAAATTACGAGTCTAAGAAAAATTGCCTTATTTTAGAAAATAGAGGGAAACACCCGATAAAAGTAATAAAACCAAAATTACACCCATCCGAATCAGCCTATCAGGGAACCCTACCGTGGAAGTGTTAAGCTTCTATCAGCAAAAATATGGATTTTTTTTTCCAGGGGTGATTATATCGAACCAGTTGTCATAGAATGTTGCGAGCGGGCTCATTCCAACGGAAATGAAGTTATATACAAGTGAATTATATATAAAAAATGAAGTATATAGTACCCTTTTTAAGTGATCTAAAAAATTGGAGGGCACCTAGGCCTCCTCCCACGCTAATTATTTTCCCACAGTCACCCGATTAAAATTGTGAGATAGCCATTTTATTCAGCATAGTCGAAAAACCTTATAACTGTGTCTTTGGGGACGACTTATTCCACCAGAATCCCCGTGGAAGGGGCTACAAGTTACAAACTTTGATCAGTGTTTATATAGTAATGGTTATTGGGAAATGTACAGACGTTTTCAGGAGGATTTTTGGTTGGGGGGGTTGAGAACAGGGGGTTATGTTGGGGGAACTTTCCATGGAGGAATTTGTCATGGGGAAGAAAATTTCCATGAAGGGAGCGCAGGATTTTCTAGCCTTATTTCAAAATAGAACAATACAAAAATAAATATGAAACAGTTTTTTTAACTGAAAGTAAGGAGCAGCATTAAAATTTAACACTAACAGAATACAGAAGTTCGTTACGTAAGCTAACTCGTAAGTTACGTAGATCTTTTACTAGCAAAAACGTTCGTAAAATATTAAAAATTCTAGTTCTAGTTGCCTTTTTAAGTAACCAAAACATTGGAGGGCAACTAAGCCTCCCCCCTGCTCCTTTTTTCTCAAAGTGATTCTATCAAAATTATGAGAAAGCCATATAAATATGAAATTTCGTTTTAATTATTCATCTGTGGAGAGCCAAAATCAAAACATGCATTAGTTCAAAAACGTTCAGATATTAAATAAAAAAAAGACATGTTTTTAACTGAAAGCAAGGAGCAACATTAAAACTTAAAACGAATATAACTTAATTCGTATGTGAAAGGGGCTGCTCCCTCCTCAACGCCCCGCTCTTTACGCTAAAGTTTTACTCTTTCTCTCAATTCTACTTTTTGAAACAGTAAAAAGCTTTAGCGTAAAAAGCGGGGCGTTGAGGAGGGAGCAGTCCCTTTCATATACGAAGTGATTTCTGATCGTTTAAGTTTTAATGGCGCTCCTTACTTTCAGTTAAAAAAAAACTTGTTTTTTTTTATTTAGCTTATCCATACGGGTTCATTAAAAAATATTCTAAAGTTCGATTGTTGCTTGAGTATTTGTATATCTGAATTTGTATTCGGATAAGACTGTAATGACACATGATAACTACCCATACCTAGCACAGTTGGATTTATATAAACGGTTCTCGTATCTCCATACTTCTTGGCAACCTTCCGTCGACAATTTCTGGTAACAGTGCCTCAAAATAAAATTTTTGTAGATTTGACAGCATTTTGTTAGACCAGAATTCACGTTCACGACCAATCTTTTCATAATATAATTCCTCTTCCCCTAAAAATATTACAAAGTACACAAAATCAGTGTCACAACATTCCAATTGCATTTGAACTTGGTAATAGTAGTCATGTGTTCTTTTCAGCTTTATTTCACTATTAACTTTCTTTTCTAGACATGTATTTTTTTTAAGCGCTATCCACTCTTCCAATGTAAGCCCTTTTGCTGTCAAAGGGCACTTCACCTCCAAAAGAGCCTTCTCACCCGAAGGAAAATTGCTATCCCGTCCGGACTGGCCCCTAGAAACCCATATTCCTTGTGAATGAAAAGCCCAGCAGAGTTCACAATGCAACCCATTTTCTTTGCAAAAGCTGCAATAGCTACAGGCTCATACATCTGACCATGCTCCATTGCCTTTGTTTGGCGGTTTCTGGGATACAGCAGCTGCCGAACTAATGAGCCCACAGTCTTCAACCGCCTTTTACAAACAGCACCAGCTACGGAAGCTGTAATTCTGTTTTTTCTGTATTCTATCCAGCTATTATCGATAGAATTTCTCTGAAGCCTAGTGGCTTTTTCGATACTGAGGATATCTGTTGCAGTACATTGGAGACGAGTCAAAAAATCTGTTTTTGCAATTTCGAGCGCACTGCAATCAAGATCCGGAGCAGTTGCGTTCGAGCCGTAGTTTTTGTCTGCTCCGGTTGGCTCCGGTTTTGTGGAAGCATTAGTGAAAAGGCGCTTTTTAGCAAACAGTTTTTTACGTCGAGCAGTAGTCATGGCCCGCTGTTGTGCAAGTTTTTTCAACTGCCTACTTGGTGTAGATCCTACTGTTCTTCGAAATATTTCAAGGCGAGCTGAGTGACCTTTCGTAAATCGGATTCCTGCTGCTTTAACACGGGTGGTATATCGTGCACTTTGGCTAACCATGATGTTTTTGCCACCTATAAGCCTTGCACCTATGCTCATAAAATATTCTACCAGGTTGCTCGTGTGGTTTCCTATCAGTAGACGAGCCCTTCTGGTCAGCGTATCAAAGGCTGAATACACATGGCTGAGAAAGATGTTGCTAGGGGTGTCTTCAGGATTGACCTGTAGAACTTTCCCGGAGAACGAGCAGCGTGTAGGACAAAATCTATGGTCGCCACGGAAAAAATGTAGAGGAATTGCCTTCAGCGCACTGATGAGATCCTTCACGCTTTTCTTCTCTGTGGTGGCACATACAATTGCATTTCTGGCAAAATCACACATTTTCTTTATTATTGCGGCACTAAGAAATCTTCTGCATTCGGCATTCTCGTGCTGCTTCTTATATAGTCTGTTTTTCAAGCATTTGCACGCATGATTAGCACACTCAATTTTTTCTACATTTCTGCCATATGGTACCCTTGCTATAATTTCAGAATGGGTACTTGAATCGCCGTCGGCAACAAATCGAGTATATCTTAGATTGTGCATGGATGTTGCTATTCGGAATGCGTCAACTAATATATCTGACTCCATACCTGTACTGGGCCCCTGCCAGTTCATAAAACATGTATGTTCAGGAACAGATCTATTTACTTGATGCCTGTATTTCACGCAAGTACAGCAATATTTGTTCCTAATTCCTAGATTTAAGAGTTTCTTCGAATAGAAACCTATCACCACTCCACAGCCTGAGAGTGCACGATATCTATTCCCATAACTTCGTGTACACCAGCTTCCATCAACTATAGCACATGTCTCTACAGCTCCATTTGGGTGAATTTTCTCACCTGCTTCCAGTGCCATCCTTCGCTCGGTTTTCCCATTTTCGATAAGATAGTCATAGAGAACTTTTTCCAATTCTACGCAAATTTCTTTCTCAAATTTCGTAAAGACTTTTTGAAACGGGGTATTTATTCCAATGGTAGAGAAAAGTTCTTGAACCTGGGCGTGAGTCATTCCACCATTTATTGCACCAACCACTACCTCTTTGTTGACACTTACTGTTCCTGTTTCTGTTTTGTGTTTCTTTCTGATAGTATTCACACTATCAAAATCAGCCCTTTTCCGTTTTTTGACTACGGTTTTCGTTGAGTCTTTTTTTTTAAGCCTTCTAGGAGCAAGGG
Organism: Artemia franciscana; assembly: GCF_032884065.1. NCBI lineage: Eukaryota > Metazoa > Arthropoda > Branchiopoda > Anostraca > Artemiidae > Artemia > Artemia franciscana. The sequence continues at coordinate 28,622,932 of NC_088865.1, read as the reverse complement.
GTTTTTCTCTGTGATTTGTGGCTTCCTCATGACATGATTCGCATTTGAAGATGAGTCTTGAGCGCAATCCAGCTCTATGTTCTTTAGAAAACATCATATTTGAAACCAAATTGATGTCTTGGCACCTGTAAATAAAATGCTAATTGGTTGTGAGGAAGTAAAATAGTAAAGTAGCGATTTTATTGTTTTGGTAGAAAGGAAAGTGCTATAGCTTCAAAAAGGATAGGTAGTATGTAGAGTAGTGAGCGATGTAGGGTAATTAAAATATGAAATAAAATGTAAAATATAGCTAGAAATGGGCGAGAAGTGGAAATTATACGATCTAACCGAAAGTTTGTTGTATTTCATTGTCAGATTAAACCACCCAATTTTATTTATGTATGTAACCAAGCCAAAAACTGTCCTGGAACTACCAATCAGGAAAGCCAAGTATTTCAAAACTTTACAAAATCCTTTGGGGCATGACAGGAAATGCCCTCTAAACAGACCCGTGTCGATTTACCAAATTCCAACGGAAATTACTAACCAAATTCCAAGAAAAATTAAGTCTCATTTGACTCCCTAAAATCAAATTCAAAGTAAAAATCCGTGCCCCAAATTCAGTTGCATCTCAACTATCATTTAAATTTTTATTCGAGTAATTCACAAAGTTCTTATTAGTACGATTAAAAATACCAATATGCTTTTATGAGTTAGGAGGATCAAATTAGCTAGTTTATTTCTCAAATCCCTTAAAGCCTTTGCAGACATTCTTTCAGAACCTTTATCCGTACTTTTTAATGATTAGATAAAAAAACAAGCATTTTAAATGAAAGTAAGGAGCAACATTAAAACTTAGAACGAACAGAAATTATCCCGTATATGAAAGAGGCTGTTTCCTCCTCAACGCCCCACTCTTTACGCTAAAGTTTGACTCTTTCTCTTAACTCTACTTTTTAAAACAGTAAAAAATTTAGCGTAAAGAGCGGGGCGTTGATGAGGAAGCAGCCCCTCTCATATACGAAGTAATTTCTGTTCGTTTTAAGTTTTAATGTCGCTCCTTACTTCTGTTAAAAAAACTGTTTTTTTTTTTATTTAATTTCTGAACGTTTTTGAATCAATGCATGTTTTGATTTTGGCTCTCCGCAGATGAATAATTAAACCGAAATTTTAATATTTATTTTTTTGTCTAAAGTGCTTTCTCATAGTTTTGATCGAATTATTTTGAGAAAAAATGGAGCGGGGGAGGACGCCTAGTTGCCGTCCGATTTTTTGGTTACTTAAAAAGGCAACTAAAAATTTTAATTTTTTACGAATCTTTTTATTAGTAAAAGATATACGTAACTTACAAATTAGCTTACGTAACTAACTTCTGTATTCTAATGTTTTTATTACGTATACGAAGGGGCTCACCCCCTCGTTAGTACCTCGCTCTTTACATTAAAGCTTAAATTTTGTCCCAATTTCTTAAGAATGACCCCTGAATCACAAAAGCTGTAGAATAAATAGTTAAAATTACTAAAAATACTTTAGCATAAAGAGCGAGATATTAGGAGGAGGTAAGCCTATCGTATGCTTAATAATTTCTGTTCGTTTTAAGTTTTAATGCTTCTCCTTACTTTCAGTTGAAAAAAGCTTTTTCATATTTATTTTTTTATTATTTTTTTTTTAAATAATACTAGAAAATCCTGGGCTCCCTTCATGAAAATTTTCTTCCCCCATGACATATTCCTCCAAGGAAAGTTCCCCCAACATATCCCCCTCTTCTTCGAGTTACGAGTTTGGAAAATAAGGGGAAACACCCCTAAACGTCATAATATATTTTTTTTATTTTTCAAATTGGCAGGTTTTTTTTTTTTTTTTTTTTAAATGGAGAGTTGTGAGACAGAGTCAAACTTTAGCGTAGAAAGCAAGGCGTTGAGAAGGGAACAGCCCCTATCATATACGGAGTAATTTCTGTTCGTTTTAAGTTTTAATGTTGCTCCTTACTTTCAGGTAAAAAAACTTGTTTTTTTTTATTTATTTCAGAATAGCGCGACTCATTTTTTCCGCCGATTGATTAGCTTTCGTCATAAATTAATACAGAAGTAAAAAGTGGGGTTATTTCAAAATGTAATGGGGAAATATATAATGGGCTATAAACTGTCGCTTAAAGAGGGGCGAGGGGTGGGGTATAGCGAAGCATTCGCTCTTAGGAATAGTATAAGTAGCTACTTATGGTTGTTTTAAGTTCTTTTCTGAATTTTTAGGCCTTCCTTCAAATGTGCCCCTCTCCTTATTTTTTACCAAAAATATAATTTAAAAGATCTACTGTTTAATACTGTAAAAACTTTAGCGTAAAGAGCGGGGCGTTGAGGAGGGAACAGCCCCTTTCATATACTGGGTAATTTCTGTTCGTTTTAAGTTTTAATGTTACTCCTTCCTTTCATTTAAAAAAAATCGTTTTTTATTTAATTTCTGAATGTTTTTTTAGTTAATCCATGTTTTGATTTCGGCTCTGCGCAGATGAATAATTAAAACGAAATTTGAATTTTTATTTTTTTGGCTAAACGGCTTTCTCATAATTTTGATCGAACGATTTTGAGAAAAATGAGCGGGGAAGGAGGCCCAGCTGCTCTCCAATTTTTTGCTACTTAAAAAGGCAACTAGAGCTTTTAGTTTTTTACGATTGTTTTCATTAGTAAAAATATACGTAACTTACGAATTAGCTTACCTAACAGACTTCTATATTCGCAGGTATCTATTACGTATATAAGGGGGGCTTGCCCACTTGTCAATACCTCGCTCATTACACTAAAGCTTAAATTTTGTCCTAAATCCTTAAGAATGACCCCTGAATCACAAAGGCCGTAGAATAAATAATTGAAATTACTGAAAAATACTTTAGCGTAAAGAGTGAGAGATTAGGAGGAAATGAACCCCTTATATGTGTAATATTTTTTGTTCTTTTTAAGTTTTACCGCTGGTCCTTACTTTCAGTTGAAAACACTTTTTCATATTTATTTTTTCATTGTTTTTTTAAATCGAAAATCCTGCCCCCTCCCATTCATGGAAAATTTTCCCAACATAACCTCCTCTTCTCAACCCCTCCTTCCAACCAAAAAATCCCACTGAAAACGTCTGTACACTTCCCAATAATCATTACTATGTGCAAACACTGGTCAAAGTTTTTAACTTGCAGCTTCTCCCATGGGGACTTTGGGGGAGTAAGTCGTCCTGAAAGACATAGTTATAAGGTTTTTCAACTATGCTGAATAAAATGGCTATATCAGGATTTTGATGGCGCTAGAACTTTTCATTTCCATTTGAATGAGCCCTCTCGCAAAATTTTAAGACCACTGGGTCGGTACAATCACCCTTGGAAAAAAGAATTAAATAAATAAACACGCATCTGGGATTTGTGTTTTGGCAAAATATACAAAATTCTACATTCTTGTAGATAGGAGCTTGAAACTTGTACAATAAGGTTCTGTGATACGCTGAATCTGATGGTGTTACTTTCTTAACTTTCTGTTTTGGGATGAAAATATCTTTAAAAGTTATCAAACATTCTTTCTCTATAGCAGAAAAGACAATTATCAAGAATTAATAAGGTACAAGTTGTATTAATTGCAACCCAGAATAATTCCCCATCCTAATAATTTTGATAGCAGTAAATCAATGACGTAAAATGAAAGACAAAGAAAAAACTTACATGTGGCGAATCACGAGCTTTTCATAATTCTCAAAAAGGTAAGGCAGATCCACAATCCAGCGTGAGCCTTTTAGAAGGTCTGACCCCAAATTTCTTCCAGAAGTGATAACTTTCAACACAAAAGGGGAATTTGTTCCAATTCCTTCGGAACTTGATTCGTCGTGAACCGAAGCATCCGTTAAGTCTTCTAACATATATTTTGGTAAACGCGGTCTGCCTCTAGCCCGATAATTTAATTTCAACTTTTCACGATGGGCCTGCACATTTGGCAAATGGATCCCTCGTATATTTCTTTTTTTTTTCCATGTTACTGTGGTCAATAACAAGAACTATATAAGAACTTTATTAGGGTTTTGACCATTTTTATCGGGGTTCACTTACTAAAGGGTTGAATTGTTTCTTGGAAAGGCCTTGGACTTGAGACTGGTCATTTGACTGCTTTAGTATGGGTAATTTTTATTGGGGTTTATTTACCAATGGGTGGGATTGTTTCTTGGAAAGGCCTTGGACTTGAGACTGGTCATTGACTGCTTTTGTAGTTTGCTTTGGTAGTTCTACAGCAAGACTCGGGTTTTGCTATAACAAATTTAAATATTCTGGGGACATTTTGTTTCGTTCATTAGTTATTTTGTTTCATTCATTAGTTATTAATTAGCTTGTTTTATATATTTTTAATTCTTATTTCAGTACGAAGATTATGCAAAATTATACTTATACTACAATACATAAATTTGTCCTGAATTTATTTTAATTAAACCAAAAAGATAGAATAATCTTTTTAAAATAAAACCATTGCTTCTTATTCGGCCCTTGTGCTGTGTTCAATTTATCTCTAGGATTAGACGCAGCTTATCCTTAATTATTTATACAATACAATTTTCTTATATATTCATTAACCGGCAGTTTGGTGTCTGCACCTTACTTCTTCTCTAGACTCTGTTTAAACAGGTTAGAACTAAATAATGCTTGACTGAATCGCTCCTGAACAATCCGAGTGGTTAGCCCCTTGGTGTAATTTTTGCATTCTTAGACGATTACAGCTCAATCTAACCTTTTGAGGGGAAATTTTGATTTCGGAACACAAATATGTAAAGTATTTGAAAGGACTGCAGCCAGGAGGTATATATTATGGAAAAAAGCTTCTTATTGATGAATAGAAAATTTTTTGCTCTATTTTTTGATACCCCACAACAACAATGTCAAGCATAGCAATCTAGAATGCAAACCCGAAACAGGTTTTATAATTATTTTGGAATTATAAAAAAAATAATTGTCGGCTTTAAGATTTGATTATGCCAAAATATTCACCAGATTTTTTTACTTCTATTGACATAAAAACCGCCAAAATTACTAATTCAGGAACGTCAGGCAAACTCCAAATGTTTAACATGGGAGGTATAGGAAGATTCTTTGCGAGTCCGTCCAGCCTTAAGGAATTGGGACAAAAAGTCAAGCTATAGCGTAAAGACCAATGACACTATGAGGGGGCAGGTTCCCTCATATACTTGATGATTTCTGTTCGTTTAAAGTTTTAATGTTGGTCCTTATTTTCGATTGAAAAACTTTTTTTAAAATTTAATTCCTGATCATTTTTCAAATCACACCCAAGTCTAATCAAGATTTGATGTAGGGGGCTGGCCCCATAATTTTTGATTTGTTGCTGTTAAATTGTATATATAAATAAAAATAAGTTCATTGTTTGCTCCCTGCTTTTTCATTTTATTTGTTTAAGAAACAAAATATTGAATTGTAATTAAAATTACGGACAATTTTTGAATATTAAGTCAAAATCTTTGATGAACAGTAATCTTATTGAATATATTCTACTATAGAATTTTGGGTAAGCGGAGAAGGGGATTATTGTTCATATGGATGGAACTTCTTGGTGACTTCTGATATGCTACGTTGCTGAAGCTATTGAGACCTCCACATTAGGGTTTTCTCTGATGTTTAAATACGTTGTATACGCATTTTTAAAATGCATTTAAATATTGTATATAACTATGAAAAGGAAAATGGTACTATCTAAAATCGCTGAAGACAAAGCTCCTGGTAGCACTTGCCACAACCCTAAAAAACTTCCTGTCCAGGCTTACGATCACCCTGCACTTTCTACATCTATATCTGTGTCTAGGGAGGGGTAATTATCCCTCTTCCCTTTAGCACAAATAATAAAGATTTATACCAAAATATTTCCTGTAATCAAGGGGCATTAGATGTCAGTTACCCCCACCACACCCTTTCCGAAAAATGTTATTATATATTTATCTGATGACTCGATGAGAGTTTTGATATTTGGACTGTAAAGTGCCCTCTTTGATGATGGCTGTCCTCCCGCCTACAAAATAACCGCGCCCCTTTTTAATAGCTGATGAGTACTTACATCCATGTATGTAATTCTATGAAATATGAAAGAGTTCAATATAGTGAAATGAAGCTTTAAAATCAATGTCAGAAACATTTTTCTACAAAAAAAAAAAGAGCTATAAACATACAGAACTCTTATTCAGAGTTGGTCTAAATGAAGGGAGATGAGAGATTAATTCTAGCCCCCACCACACCCTTTTCTGTATTTATATGAAGTCTTATGAAAAGTTCGACAATTTGGGCATTAATATTGCTGTTTAAGCATCTGACCCCTCTCTCTTCCTGCACAATGACCCATCGCTTGTCTTTCATAGTAGCTGATTAGCAATTATGCATCACTAAAGGTAATTTCGCGGAAAATCAAGTGAATCAGCTCAGTTAAATCAAACATTGAGATGAATATTCTATTAACTGTTTGTCTTTAATGATGGGCGTCGTGACTTTTCAGGAACGAATGCGCTTCCATACAGAATCAGTTTCTCTAAACCTGGGGAGTTGAATGTACAGTTGTTTTTTTTTTTTCAAATCGATCGGCTATCTCTTGATTTTTAATCCATATTAATTCGGTCCACTTTGTGGCAAAATTGTAGTTTTGTGTCACAGATTGGCAGCAGTTGTTTGAAAAGGGCACTAGAACTAAAAATTTCGTTTCAAACGAGTCCTTAACCGATTTTCCAGGACTATCGGTCCGGTACGATCACCTCTGAAAACAAAACAAAAAAAACGCATTCATGATCTTTCTTTTGGGAAAAAAATAAATGCAAATTCCATGTTTTTGTAGATAAGATTTTAAAGCTTCTTAAATGGGTTTTTGTAATATGCTAAATCGAATGGTGTAATTTTAATTCAATCGCCTCCCTTTTTAGGGTGTTCCCCCCCCCCTTTTTGAAAATCAGGTAAATGTTTTTGGCTCGTAGCTTTTTATGGGTAAACTAAATTTTATGAATGTAGAATCAACAAGGAACGCAAATTCGTTTGATGCATTAATTGATAAAAAAAAATCCTGATTTTTAGAGTTTTGGTTAATATTGACCCAAGCTGCTCCTTACTTACAGTTTTTTACCACAACCTTTTTGATAAGCGTAGTCGTGTTAGTCAGAGCGCCAGATTCTGTATCTCGCTTATTTCGATTAGTACCCATGCCGGAAGGTACAAAAATGTAGTCGACCATGCTGAAAACGAATATCGTAGGGTGCATGTTCGCCGTTGGGGTGTCTCTGAGATATAGGCCAAAAACACCAAATTTGGCCTAAAATAGGGTTCGATGATTCTAATTTTTTTTTAGAGATAAGATTGGTCAAATCCAGCGTACTCTTACATAAATAGAAAGAAGAGACTTGGGGCTACACGAATATAATTTTTGTTTGTAAAAAAAAAATTAAAAATAGTACACTTTTTACTGCAGTTTTAAAAAAGTCAGATTTTTGTCAACAAATTTCTAACAGAAAAGCTAAAAACTCGAAATTTTTTCAAGATAAAGTATTTTTTTTCTTATTAAAAAAGAAAGCCCGTTTAATTCCGAACACATTGAACTAAGAAAAAATGTTTAAGTTATTATATCTGGGGGGTCTGCATCTTTTTTAGCGAGTGTACCCGATAATATGAATTTTGTTTAGTAACCTGCTACCTAGCGGGAAGTTGATTGTTAAGCTAAGCAGAAGAAATTGATCAGCAGAAGATGAAAAAGAAAAATGAGTCAGGTAAGCCAAGATAAGAAAAACCAGTTATTTCAGGTTGATTCAGAATGTGATTCTGACGCAAATACTGATTTGCTGATGGATGATAATGAAGAATATGACACAAATTTGGAAGATCAAAAAATAATTTTTAAAGAAATAGAATTTTTAAAAGCACTTTTGGTGTTGTAAAGCTGGCTGGAAAAATGAGCGTAAATTTTTTTTTTGGAGAAGTAAGATACTTAATGAAAGTAATTTACAAAATTAAATATCACAAGAAACTAGGTGATACTGACTAATATAGATTTATAAGGAATGATAAAAAGGCACGTTTCATTGATCAATCAGATTTATTATTGGAACTTCCAGTTCTAGTGAAAATGCTTGTCAAATGGAACATCTGTGATTTGAAATTGATTTGTCAATATTTAATCTAATATCTTGCTTTTCCTTCATGGAGCACCAAACAACCATGCAACAGTTGAAAAATCTCTGCGAACGTTCACGGCGATAAGTAAAGCAGTCGGATGTGACGATACGGTGGTCACGCAAGATCTCTAAATTTATCAGCTAGCACAGGGAGTGAAAAGTAAATACCCAGATGACTTCAAAAACGTAATCCTACGGATGGGAGGCTTCCACCACCTGCTCAACTAACTCAAGGCAGTTGGTAAGATAATGGACAGCTCCGGACTCAAAGAGATTATAGTGCAGGCAAAGCTACTGCTACCGGGTACTTGCGAAAATGTATTTCAAGGGATAGGCTACTACCAAGATATCAATGCCTACTGCATACTGTACGAGGTTTTGCTAGCCCTCTACTGGGAGTCCTTGAAAGAGTATTACTCCGAAGCACAAGAAGACTTATCCCGTCTGGACCAGCTGAGTGGTGCCATTGAGTTATTCAGGACTTCATTGGAAAACGGTGCTAACGCGCGAATTGCACTTCAGAAGGCAAGCGATACCTTAATCACTTTTGCTCCCATAATGAATGCCTTCTAAACCCTTCGAAATACGTCACCCACGTTTGCCTTCTGGCGGTAGTTCTTGGAAATACTTGAAATAGCGATGCAATTCAATCATGCTGAACGAAACTGTGACTGGGAGTCTCATTTGACAGCAACTGCTCGGATGTTGCCATACCTGGTGGTGGCTGACCATCCTCAGCATACAGGATGTCTCATACAGTACCTATATGACAAGCGAAGCTTACCACAAACCTTTCCTGTTGTACACAGAAGACTCATGAAAGAATACTTCGCAGTGAAGAGAACGCACAACAGGTTTACGGCCACCTGTTCCGATCAGATACTGGAATGTACAGTGAACAAGAATGCAAAGACGACGCCCGGAATAATAGGAGAACAAATGGATGAGATACAGACTGAAACTTGGATTCTTACCTTACCGATTTCCGCTGTCATCAGCAATGGTTTCCTGCAAGTAGTCAACGTATCCACAGAGACATTGAAATATCACGAAGAAAATCAGTCGACGACGACGCGATCACAACTTTCACGAGATAGAGTTCGAGACATTTTCACTACATGTGGCAATCCGTTCAGCAGAGTGGACTTCGACCTAGAGAATATTGTGACGTCAGAAGTTGCGGACGATGAGAAGATTGTTTCTGATATTACTTGCGTAGCCACAAAAGGAAAAGAGGTGGTTGAGGACTTTCTGTGCAACAAGAAAGACGATGTGAAAATGGTCGTACTCCGAACTTTCCCTTCAGAGAGAAAAACTCAGAAAGTGAAAGGTGTCCTTAAAACCGATCTCTGAGCTCTAAAGTAACAGCCTTAAAGAGAATCATTACTGCTCAGTTGAGCTACGGCGAAGAAAAGGAGAAAGCCGTTGTAAAGATCCTCACAAAAGAGATTGTTCCTTTCCCTCCATCCATTTTTGAACATCTTCCGCAACAATCAACCAAGACATACTCTGGCTGAAAAATGAGGGCGGGGAACAAAGCTGTGCTGTTGAACTGGCTAAGAAAAAAAGGAGGACTTTCAGCTTGGCCTGCCGCTTTGAAATCCAAAGAAACAACATCAGCTACAGTACACATCATTGACCTAATATCCAAGATAAGGTCATATCGGCCTGCTAGGTTTGAAACAGTCAAATCCTTCGCGGAAAAATTGTTTCTTTCATTGCTGAATTATCTTCCAGTGGGTATTCCTGAAGTCCACATTGTCGCACATCGATACAACGGGCTGTTTGGGAAGCTCACGGACACTGGAGAGTTGCAAGCTCAAGCTCGTACTTGCATGCTCAGCGTCTAAAAGCCGGCTCCTCGAAATTTTGTATGAAACCTGGGAGCAGATGACTCTGGCTGAGCTTACAGAGTCAAGCCACTGATCCCCGTCCCAAACTAAATAACTGGTCACAACTGGGATTGAACCCGTGCCCCTTGGACAAAGAATTCCCACACCAGCGCGCCAACCACTTAGCCAAGCCGACCTGGTTATTAATAATGGTTATTGGGAAGTGTAGAGACATATTTAGGGGGACTTCCACGTTGGGGAGGGGGTTCGGGGTGAGGGAGTTACGTGGGAGGATCTTTCTATGGAGGAATTTATCATGAGGGAAAAGAATTTCCATGAAGATCACGTGAAAATAATTCCATGAAAATAATTTCTAGTATTATTTAAAAAAAACAATAACAAAAAAAAAGTTTTTCACCTGGAAGTAAGGAGCAGCATTAAAACTTACAACGAACAGAAACTATTACGAATATAAGGGCGTTCGTCTCCTCCTCAATACCTCGCTCTTTACGCTAAAGTGTTTTTAGGAATTTCAACTATTTATTCTACGGCCTTTGTGATTCAGGGGTTATTCTTAAAGAATTAGGACAAAATTCAAACTTTAATGTAAAGAGCGAGGTATTGGCGAAGAGGGCGAACCCTCTCATATATGTAATAAAAATATACGAATATAGAAGTTTGCTACGTAAGTTAATTCAAAAGTTACGCTTATTTATTACTAATAAAAACGTTCGTAAAAAAATAAAAGTTCTAGCTGCCTTTTTAAGTAACCAAAAATTGAAGGGCAACTAGGCCTCATACCCCACCCCTTTTTTTATCGAAATCATCCAAACAAAACTATAAGAAAGGAATTTAGCAAAAAAAATTAATATGCAAATTTCGTTTTAATTATTCATGTGTTGTTTTAAAAATCAAAACATACATTAATTCAAAAATGTTCAGAAATTAAATAAAAAAAAAACAAGTTTTTTCAACCGAAAGTAAGCAACGACATTAAAACTTAAAACAATTAGAAATTATGCCGTATATGAAAGGGGCTGTCCCCTCCTCGACGTCCTTTCTTTACGCTAAAGTTTTTTATTGTTTAAAAAAGTAGAGCTGTTACAAAGAGTCAAATTTTAGCGTAAAGAGCGGGACGGTGAGGAGGGGACAGTCTCTTTCATATACGGAATAATTTCCTTTCGTTTTAAATTTTAATGTCACTCCTTACTTTCAGCTGAAAAAAAACTTGCTTCTTTTTCTAAAAAAAAATTACATTTAGGCTCGTATAGTTTTGTTTGTAAGTGCTATTTTTCTGCATAATTTTGAACGAGTCAATTTTAATCTTTTGCCACTGTTCGTATTCCAGGGGTCTTGCTCCAGGACGAATACACTACCTTCTATTCAGATTACGACATCAAGATATTCCCTATTCAGACTACACTATCCACTGCAGCGTCACATTCTTCAAGCGTTGCGTCTACTTTTCATGGAGTTACTACTAAGCCAAAGGGACGTTCCAATCTTCTACAGCCGTCTCTCACCCTAGATGGTAATAGTCCTGAGAGCTCCTTAAAAACTGAAAGCAGTTCAGTAAACACATTCCAAATAACAGAGATCGACGCAATGAAGGAAAAAAATGTTAATGAAATATTATTCAGGCCCATAAAGTTCACTGCCGAAGATGCTGCTGTTCCTGTAACGGACATTGACTATAGAAAAAACACTACTACCAGTACAGAAGGTACGCTCCTCTTCAGCGAGGAATTTCTTTTTTCAGAGCCATTGATTTAAGTTTTTGGGCCCTTGAAAAGCTTTTAGGCTGATTCATGCTTAAGGAAGGGCGCTCTGACAAAAAGCTGTTTGCCATTATCGGCTGTCCCCTGCTTATAATTAACCATTCAATAGGGACAATCCTTTTATTAGACAGTGAAATACAATAAAATAGTCTCTGGATATTTCGGTCACATATGCAATTGCCGTCATCAGCAGATATCTGCTGATGATGGCCGCTGTATATGTGACATTGACTTTAGAAATGATGGACTAGCGAGCGAAAATTTGCCTGGTTTTTGAAATAAGGGGGAACACCCACTAAAATTCAAGAAATCTTAATGAAAATTACGCCATCATATTCAGCGTACCAGAAAACCCAACTTTAGAAGTTTCTTGCTCCTCTCTGCAAAAACTTGGAATTTTGCTATTTTCGCCAGAAGACATATCACAGCTGCGTGTTTATTTATTGGAAAACCCGTCATACGAAAGCAAGAAGACGAAGCAGTAAAAGAAAACAAAATATTAAAACATTAAAGGCAACAATTAAACACTTCACAAAATGCAGCACAAGTAAATATACGAAAGAAACTAGAATATAAAAAAAAGACTTCTAAGCAAACGAGCATAAACACAAACATTTACTTTCTAATGTGGCCATTATCTTACCACTGCAGGATATGGCTCCAGCCGCGTGACAGTTTAAGCATTAAAATTCAAAATACTTGTTGAAACGGCAAAACACAGAGCGGTTATATTCTAACGAGTAAACACAAACTAACTTTGGGTCCAAATTGGGAGACGAAGGAGATTATTTGCAAAACGATGATAGTATCATCTAATTTACATAATATATGTGCGAAAAAAATCTTCAAAACAGCGCGACATACTATATATGCTGCAAAATAACAACGTTAAACAATCTTACAAGAATTAAATTAAATTTATTGAAAAACCTGTCACATCAAACACACTACAAGACGGAACATGGGATAAAAACAAAAACAATACAGACTGGAAAAAAAACACTGAAATAACGCGAAAGAAAATACATCACTGCTTAAAAACGTGGGACCATTCATTTAAATTTCCTATGTTTTGCAATCCGCATGGTGACGGCAACCTCTGGATCAACAACCTTGAATTTTGCAATAGCGAGTGCATTTCTATACCATGGAGGCTAATGAAGAAGATACTTGACAAACGAAAGAACATGGATCGGATTTTACTCTTGTCAGTTTTAATTAGGAATTTCCATAAGGGTGCGGTGTAGAGGATATAGGAAGGGAAACGTCATTATATAGACGTGCTAGAAGAGGTCGGTTGAATTGAAGTTTACAAGATAAAATGGAAGCATAAGCTGCTGGGATTATACGTCTGATTTGTTCAAGAAGAAGTTTTCAAGTGTGTCAGATAGAAGAAGTAATGGGTAGACCTAGATATATAAGATGTCCTATAGGTTGAACAGAGCTAGATCCAAGCGTGATGGAAGGGGCAGATGAATCTGTTTTCCAGTTAAACGGGACAATGTAAGAATTAGAGGAGTTGAATTGCAGCCCAACTTTCTGATATTCCGCTTTAAGAATTCCAAAAATTTCGGTGAGGCTCTGAAGAGTTTGACTACGGTTTAGGACGTCGTCAGAACAGCATACTAAGAAAAGGTTTACAGAAGACAAAATCAGCCAAGGTGGACACAAAATTCATGCTTCCAGTACATAGTTCTTAAATAGGTTGGGAGAGGTGACAGCTGCTTTACGGGCCTCTTTCTTGACTTAAATAAGTTGTCTCCGCAGAATCGGGGGCATTCCTTTTTCTGGGGGTAGCTTCAGGCGGATACGTAATCTTGAGTATAAATCCTAGAGAGAACGAATAATGGCCAGATTCAATCCGCGTTTACCAGCTTTCGGAAGCATCGCTGCATGGATAAGAAAGTCAAATACAGGTCTGACATCGTACCCCCAAAATAAGGCTTTATCCAGACGATTCCGCATCAAATCAAGGGATTTGTAACAGTGGTTAAAGCGTCAGCACATCCGATACCTCACTTAAATCCAAACTGGTGTGGAGGGGTTGTTGCCGATTTTTTCAAGTTCCCTAATAAATAGTAGCTCAAAGAGCTTGCAAAGGGATGTAGCTACAGTAGTAGGGCGGAAAGATGTAGACTGAAATTCAGGTTTCCCTTTCTTAGAGATTGGAGTCAGATATTCAATTCAAAAAGAAGAAGGAACGATACTCTTCATGAAAATCATCGGCACCAGTTGAGCCGTAAGAAGTTTTCCCCTGTGTTTCGTATGAATCGCACTGAATTGATCAATACTAGGCGAACGTTTCTATTTTAATTTTTGGATGACATCTTCAATAAAACGGGTACTGACCACAAAATCTTCATCAGGCTGAGCATCCAGAAACTGATTCAGCGCTACTTCATAAGATTGCTATATGAGGCGATTAGCGGCAGAAAACTTGGACTCATAATATACATACCATTCAGCTACTGGACTTCCAGCTGAGAACAGTGGCGAAGAAGGAGGGGCTAACGAGAAGAGGAATTTAAATACCATATTTTGACCTTGTTTTGCACGGGCAGAATAGTTATTAATAAGATCTTTACGATGCTGAGCAAGAATTTCGGAAACTGTATGTCATTCAAATGCCCGGTAGTTTTCTTTCCATATAGAAAACCAAAACTTTGTTTGATCAAATGAAGTGAAAAGCTCTGGACTTGAGGACCATCCAGGAAAATATTCCATTGTGGACACGTTGAATGAGGAGAGCTTGTTTTTTGGCATAGTGGAGGCCATGGCATATTTTAGCACAATATGTATCAAGGCAAAACAGGACCTCTTTCTTAGGAGTAGTATGCCCTCTGTGGTTTTAAAGACAAATATAGCCGCTGATCTTTTCTTCTTCACCATTAATAACACAGAAGTTAAACGGTGATTCCCTCATAACCATATTACACGCAACTGGGTCCATACACCCGTTTGTTACGTAATAAGGGAATGTTTTCTTCAAGGGAATGTGTTTGCTATGTTTATTACTTAAAAAACTTTCGAGGACCACAAAAAAACCCAGGGCCCGCTAGTGGGAACCTTCAAAGTACCGAGCACTAGAAACCAATTCAAACGGGAGCCCTAGCAGTCAATTCCACCGGGGCGCGTAAATGAGAACGACGTAATCTCACTTGATTTGTTTTTTCAGTACCTGGGGGGAACCCTTGTTTGTAACTGAGGGTGGCACACACGTGGGTGTTACGTGTTGGTGGCACACACATTAGTGTTACGTAATGGCATTGCACACGTATGATGCTACGTGATTACGGTGCACACGTGGGATGATACATAATACTTTAAGAGATTTTTTCTTCTTCGATATTTCATTTTCTTCCAAAATTTGTCCTCAGGGAACCTTTATAACCCAAAGATTATTGTCTGCTTTAGGAATCGAAAGAGATCCCCCCCACCAATGGAACAGTGCCTTAACTTTCTGGACCAGCAAACTATTCATAATATTTTTATTCGGGAAATACCCACTACGTGAGAAGTTGTTTCCTTGCTTGGAGAATTCTCTGCACAGTTCTTACTGTGTAGAACGACTAAGTGTTTCTAAACCATTCCACTTGAGAGCACGCTAAAATCCAAGAATGTTATTGGTAATCGCTTACATTTGACGTGCACCAGCCTGTTACATGGGATTAATTTTCTTAAAAGGATTTATAAATTATTAAATCTTTTTAATAAAAATATTATTAATTTAGGGGTCTGGCTATCTCTTAATGGCTAAGCACTGCTGAAAATCTTTATATCTACCATAAGATACACTTCATTCTAAACAAATCGCATGTATAAAAAGATTTATAGGTCCTTAATTTAGGGGTCTTGCCAGCTATCTCGTAATGGCTAAGGACTGCTAAAAAATTTATTTTACCCTAAAACAAACTTCATTCTAAACAAACCGCAGGTACAAAAAGATCTATACGCCCTTAATTTTAGAGGTTTGGCTATTTCGTAATAGCTAAGGACCGCTATTTTTTTTATTTCTACTATAAATACACTTTATTCTAAACATATCGTAGGTACAAAAAAAGTTTTTTAGACCCTTAATTTAGAGGTCTGGTTATCTCGTAATGGCTAAAAGCTACTAAAAATCCCTACATCTACCATAAAATACACTTCATTCTAAACAAATCATAAGTACAAAAAGATTTATAGGTTCTTAATTTAGGGGCCTATCTCGTAATGGCTAAGGACTGCTGAAAATCCTTATTTTTATCATAGAACACACTTGATTCTATACATATCCATGGTACAACAAGATTAATAGGCCCTTATTTTAGGGGTCTGGCTATCTCGTAATTGCTAAGGATTGCTAAATATCTTTATTCCTACCATAAAATACACTTCATCCTAAGCAAATCTTAGATACAAAAAGATTCATAAGCCCTTAATTTAGGGATCTGGCTATCTCGTAATGGCCAAGGACTACTAAAATTCTTTATATTTAGCATAAAGTACACTTCCTTCTAAACAAATCATATGCACAAAAAGATTTATAGGCCCTTAATTACTTTTCAAACTAGATTAGATCAAAGGCCTGCCAAAAGTCACTAGAAATTTGGTTTATGTCTTAGTTGAACTCGATGAATCGCTCAGTCATCTGTTTTACATTTGAAACCTGGTTGATTTTCCACTGCTCAGGCCGGAAGCCTGCTTTATCTTTACATAGGATGGAAGCTGTAATGGCTTGGATTCTCGAAGAATTATTGTCTATAATCTTGTTTGGTGGCAGGTCATGCTCATGAAGTGATTGTTTTGACAATCTTTTCTTGAGCTTTTTTTGTGGTTAAGGACTATTACTGCCTTGCAACTTATGCGTAGAATATTTCTGGTGGACCAGATAAATTTCGGCTGGGAGAGGGCAAATTGGGGTCTGGATAGGGCAGTTCTCCCCTGCCTCATAGCAAATTAGACCCCTGCTCTGCACCCAAGTCAGATGTAGCTGATGGCTCTGCCCCAAGGGCTGGGCAAGTAAAAATTATATGAGGAAATCCGGCTCCGTCTTCTGGATGGAGATGCAGAAAGAAAATAAACATCAGCCAATATCTGATATTTTTCCGTGATATCCAATAGTGAAACTGGCTCCCACATTGGCCCGATAATATCAGCCGGCCGATATATCGGTCGGGCCCTGGTCTCACTAGTCATTTACTATCTATTAAATCAATAAATTTAATTATAAAGTTTACAATTCTTGAAAAAAAAACACTCAAGCAAGCTTAGTTTTCAGTAAAGCACAAGTTTATCACAATTCTAAAAGCACAGGGAAATATCGAGAGCCAATTTATTCGGGCCAGTTTTGCATCTATATGTTGTATAAACTACAAAGCAGTAATTTTTTTCCGTTTTAAGCTTCAAATTCCTCTTTACTACCATCAGAAAAATTCAGTTTTTAAGATTTATTACTTTTTTTTTAATGCAGGTGTTAAACACTACAAGAAGATCTTTTTATAACTTAGGCTATGAAACTAAAGAAGTTAGCATGGGGTTTTGCTAAAACTGTTTGTTAATATAGGCTTCACTTCCCATGTCTTTTAAACTGGCCCACAAAAAAAGTGTAATTTTGCCACATAATAATCAAATCGGACAATGAAGCAACACTTTCTGAAGTTACTTGATGTCTAGTGTTCTTAGATTATTTTCTGCTGAAATTTCTCCGACATTTCTCTTTTATAAATCTAGCACCCGCTAGCAATAAGAAATGCATAACTTCATGTGGAGGTCATTTTCTTAAGAAACGGAATTACCGATTTTTTTAAATTCTGTTAAATATTATGGTTGTTTAAATTTCCACTTAATTAATTCTACAAATCAGCTTTCTTTGTCACAGTCCTTGGTTGAAAGTGTGATTCATAAATAACCCTGTTAAAAGTGTAAGTAAAAAATATAATGACATAGCATACAGTCAGTACTGGGTGTGCATGCGTGTGTGGCCACTTAACCTTCTTCCTTTAGCTCTTATTGGCTTTCTATTTTTTCTATTTACTGTAACTTTCTTTTTAGTCAATAGACCATATCTAAATGAGAAACCAGTTGAACCAGTGACTATTAAGGAGGATGGAAACAGTTGGAAATATTTTGCACCACTGCAGCATCCCATGGCTCGATTTTCAGCTGTAAATGCTTTAATTGCTCAGGCAGTGCTCGAAGCAACCGAGGCACCAGTTATTGACTCTGATAAGCAACGCCTGAGAAGCAAATCAACTCCCAGAAATGATTACAAATATACGATTCCTGATAGGCATTCTAGCAAAAGGAGAATATCTACGCTCAATGGCCATCCTCGAAGACGACTGAAAGCTGATACGGGTATAGTCAGAAAAGAGGGAATAGCAATCACTTCTTATGAACCTACAAACACGCCTTATAAAAAAAATCGCCGAATAAGTACCCATACTATCGCAAAGCAAGAAATCACTACTCCTAGTGAAATAAAACAAGACAATCTTGCAGACATTGAGGTGCTGAATTCAAACTCAGACCCCATCGATACTTTAACTGATGAACAGGTCGAAGATCTTGAAGTATACCTAAATAATGTACATGCTGGCCTGGATACGTTGGACCGCCTTGATGATATAATGAAAATAATAGGAATTGAAACTGTTTCAAAAGACTATATTGAAAAGTTGTTTATGGTGAGTGGTTTATCCTTTTTCAAACCTTTAATTTTGTAACATTTTTGTGTGTATCATTTTCGTTTGAGTGTTTAAGTTTTAAGTCGTTTAAGTGTTTTTTAGTTTTAGCACGTGTATTATTCTCCTCTCTGAAGTTTCCCCATAATCATTGTAATATATTTAAATTTATGGATTGTTTCATTGACTTAACTTGCGAATTTGTCTGAATATGCTGCTTGCAATGGAAATTTTCAAAGAGAATATTATCTTATTTTATACCGCAATAGTTTTTCATTATTCAAGGTCACACATGATAACAGTTTTCTTTTTAAGCTCATTGTGGTTTTTTCCCACACTCATAAAATTCAAATTTCTTATTTTTATGCAAATTTGACTTCAAAACTACTAGATTTTCTTAGCTCTCAAGAAAATAAAGATACAAACATTTTTATCCCCTAGATCCATCTCAGGTTTGCTCATGTTCGAAAACCACGAGTAGTTAAGATTTTTCTTTCGGTTGTATAGAAGTTGTGAAGTTTTCCCGACAATACCGAATTTTCATCTATATTGTAACAATGAAAGCAAAAATAAACAAGTAAAATAATAAGTTAGGTTTGACAAAGCTTTTCGTCTTTCAAAATTCAAACATTAACAATCAAATTATTCACAAATACAACTTTACCTTAAATTGAAATGCTACCCTTTCTAAAGATGTTTGATGCCGTATGTCTATAGCTTCTTTATTGCTGATTTTCCACTTGTTTCTTTTTTCTTTCTGTTAAATTTGTCACACTTTATTACGAAGAACTATATAACTGAATATGAAGATCTTTCTTAGTAGAAATTGAATTCTCGATTTTTCTTACTTTTGTAAAATGTTTATGGTTGTGTAGGTCTCCACTGAGCCAATTAAAACAATCAGGTCTCATTTTCATTGTCCTTGATACTTTAAGTAGCTCCACTTAAGGCTAGAGAAAAGACCCCGTCCCTCTTCCTTCAAGGAATATTGGGGTATAAAATTATACTCGACACAGTTGTTTCTCTATTGCTTAAACAAAGCTTTGATACGGTCTTTCCAGTAACGATTGCATGGCCCATTAAGGTTAATCACCTATACGCTAATTTGCTCATCAATCTTATGACTAGACGTTAAGTTCTTATTTTTCAAAAAAAGCTGAACATTTTTTTTCAAGTATTCTTTTTGGCCAGTTTTGTTAGAAAAAAATTATTATAGTCTGAAAATATCTCAAAAATAAGTTTTAACAAAGAAACGTTAAATTTTCTTTGACATTTTGATCAAATGATCCACAAACAACCGAGTATTGTACACAACTTCAGTCGGTGTGGAGATTCATTGTCAGAAAAAAAAAACATCAAAAGAGAAGTGCAACATAACGCACATAAAAGAGCACAAATAAATCATTTACAACCTTATCTTGGCCTAGCTCGAATGTAAACCAGCGGCATGTTTTCTGTAATTATTTCATAACAAAATTCAAATCCATAAATCCAAGGATCTCTTATTTAATGCTTGTAGTTTAGATGTTAACAAATTGTAATCTAAACAGCTTTCAGGAATAGTACTCATTTTTTTTTGTCTGAATGTAACTGAGCATTCAACGAAATCCGGTTATAGCAATTAAGATTTATCTTTTCGACATTCTTTTTATAAAGCTTGAAGAATTTTCTCATTGAAGTCGCTATGTTTGTATTAAGAGCGAAGTGCCTCTAACGGTAACAAGGATCTTTGGAGATCGGAAGATGCTTTAAAAATTCTCAGGTGGTTCTACATTTATGATATGAGGTCGAGTTGATAAAAATTCGAAGATAGTCTGTTTGGATGTATAAGCTTCACCAAAATCCTGTTTTGATGAGTGCAGATCCCCACTCACCAACAAGAGTCATGAACAGATACGATTTAGTCCCCCTGGTCAATGTCTGTCAAAAGCTGGATTGAATGATGTAAGAAATAATTCTGGAGCAAAATCTCCTGAAAAGTTATTGGTATTAGTAACGTATTTTCACAGCATTTTACCCCGTCTTCGAAAGGTGATTAAATAAAAAAAACAAGTTTTTTCAACTGAAAGTAAGGAGCGACATTAAAACTTAAAACGAACAGAAATTACTTCGTATACAAAAGGGGCTGCTTCCTCATCAACGCCCCGCTCTTTACGCTATAGTTTGACTCTTTCTCTCAACTCTTCTTTTTAAAACAGTAAAAAACTTTAGCGTAAAGAGCGGGGCGTTGATGAGGAAGCAGCCCCTTTCATATACGAAGTAATTTCTGTTCGTTTTAAGTTTTAATGTCGCTCCTTACTTTCAATTGAAAAAACTTGTTTTTTTATTTAATTTCTGAACGTTTTTGAATCAATGCATGTTTTGATTTTGGCTCTCCGCAGAGAAATAATTAAAACGAAATTTGCATTTTTTTTTTTTTGGCTAAATGGCTTTCTCATAATTTTGATCGAATGATTTTGAGAAAAAAGAGCGGAGGAGGAAGCCTAGTTGCCCTCCAATTTTTTGGTTAATAACAAAGGCAACTAGAACTTTTAATTTTTTACGAATCTTTTTATTAGTAAAAGATATACGTAACTTATAAACTAGCTTACGTAAAGAATTTTTTATTCTCATGTTTTTATTACACATATGAGAGGGTCCGCCTCCTCGTCAGTACCTCTCTCTTTACACTAAATCTTAAATTTTGGCCCAATTCATTAAGAATGACCCCTGAATCACAAAAGCCGTAGAATAAATAGTTGACATTACTAAAAATACTTTAGCGTAAAGAGCGAGGTATTAGGAGGAGGTGAGCCCCTCATATGGGTAATAATTTCTGTTCGTTTTAAGTTTTAATGCTGCTCCTTACTTCCAGCTGAAAAAAACTTTTTCATATTTATTTTTTCATTGTTTTTTTTTAAATAATGCTAGTAAATCCTGCGCTCCCTTCATGGAAATTTTCTTCCCCCATTTCAAATTCCTCGATGGAAAGTTCCCCCAGTATATCCCCCTCTTTTCAAACCCTCCCCCCAACCAAAAAATCCTCCTGAAAACACCTGTACACTTCCCAATAACCATTACTATATGTAAGCACTGGTTAAAGTTTGTAACTTGTAGTCCCTCCCACGGGGACTGTGGAGGAGTAAGTCGTCCCCAAAGACATAGTTATAAGGTTTTTCGACTACGCTGAATAAAATGGCTATCTCAGAATTTTGATCCGTTGACTTTGGGAAAATAATTAGCGTGGGAGGGGGCCTAGGTGCCCTCCAATTTTTTTGGTCACTTAAAAAGGGCACTAGAACTTTTCATTTCCGTTAGAATGAGCCCTCTCGCAACATTTTAGGACAAATGGGTCGATACGATCACCCCTGGGAAAAAGAAAAAAGAAAAAAAAACAACAAATAAACACGCATCCGTGATCTGCCTTCTGGCAAAAAATACAAAGTTCCACATTTTTGTAGATAGGAGCTTGAAACTTCTACAGTAGGGTTCTCTGATACGCTGAATCTGATGGTGTAATTTTTGTTAAGATTCTATGACTTTTAGGGGGTGTTTCCCCCTATTTTCTAAAATAACACAAATTTTCTCAGGCTCGTAACTTTTGGTGCGTAAGACTAAACTTGATGGAACTTATATATTTAAAATCAGCATTAAAATTCGATTCTTTTGATGTAGCTATTGGTATCAAAATTCCATTTTTTAGAGTTTTGGTTTCTATTGAGCTGGGTCGCTCCTTACTACAGTTCGTTACCACGAACTGTTTGAAAACACATTTCTGACATGTATGTGCTTTTCACTTGTGAAGTATCAGGATTAAATAGCTAGTTAAGATATTAAAAAAAGAATCCATATAAAAATCATGTACGTAAGGGATTAGTTACAATTACCGATAGAAAATCGTGGCATACGTACAAACATTAGACGGAAACACTACAAAGAAGATTTTCATCTAGCTCAAATGCCTGTAACTTTAGGACAAGCTTAAGTATGCTTCAAGTTTCATACGAGGACAAGTAAGAAACTTTTAATAGGTTCAGTGAAGTCTGGTATTTAGTTTAATGACATAATCAGAAAGGTGACTATCTAAAACCCATGCGAACAATTTTTCGCATAAACACTGAATTTACTTTCTACCAAACAACACAAAAGTTGAGCTGCTTCAAAGATATTTATCTCAACATATTGAAAAGTGCAAATGATTGGTACTACTTTTGGAGAATCGTCTAATTAAGGAGCACGAAATTTTTACCTTAACATGGTGTTGTGCAGGTCTGATAATATACGAGCACTGTCTTTTTTTTTCCAGTGGCATGACAGGGCTCCAAGACTAGTAATGCATTTCAGGAGTAGTAATGTAACTTTCCAAAATACATATTCTGCAGCAGTTTTTTTACCCTTGTGATTTACTGACAGCAAGTAAATTATTTTCCCACAGGTTATCATGTTGTTCCAGTACACCCAAAGAGATTTGGAAAAGCTTGGATGCAACATCAGACCCCAAGTTGACTCGAAAAAAACAATATGAATTCGTAAACCGTTTCTGTCTAAGAACTGTTTGGTATAAGAACTGAGCTAACTCATCAAGACTTCAAATCCTCCACATCATTTTGTTTGTAAGAAAAAGTAAATTTAGCAGCTAAGGACTCTAGCTGAGTATTTTACTGTTAATGATAATCGCAAAGTGAATGAGACCTACTTCAGCCTGTTACAAGAAACCATGGCCATCCAAGCTCAGAAAACTTACTGTCCAACTTTAAAAGCTCCGAAATATGTGTTGATAGAAGTATTTTTTTTTTTACTTTACATCAGCTATTTTTGCTGGGAAAAAATTTTATCACCTGGAAGCTACCAGAGGTTGGCGTAAGATTCATTGAAGTTCGAGATGGCCCTAATTACGCATAGCTCCATTACATTATTTGGAAGTTTGCTGGTTAATTGCAGTGAACTCCCATTTCTATTTTCATATCTCCAGCTCTTCTAACAAGATATTCATGAAACTTTGAAGAATTTAATACTTTTTTGTGGAACCATGTTGGAAATGCCAGAATTAAAGGCTGTAGTGTCTTAGATAGTGCATCGAGAAAAGTATGTGACAGAATTCGTGGGTGCTCAGTTTGGTTTTCTCGGAAATACAAAAACGCTTGGA